>NC_051320.1:96000004-96268551 GCF_015220235.1 Choloepus didactylus | reverse complement strand
GCGGCGCGGGGAGGTGTCGGCGCTGCGGGCGGAGGCCACCAGGGGGCAGCACCCCGCACCCTGGTCCTCCCGCCTGCTCCGGCCCCTCTGGGGCTGCTGACCTCCCCACCAGGGGCCTTCTTGGGGAGGCTGAGCCCTCGTTCCCGGGGAGCTGCCACTGCTGAAAGAAAACACGGCCTGCTACATGGTGAGTCTCCCGTCCTGGGGGTGTCCAAGCGTTGGCCAGCAAGCCCGGGCTGAACCCGACGGTGTGCTAAACCCTGCAGTGACGGCCCCCAGAGGCGGGCTGGGGGCTGGGAGGGGAACAGGCACAAAGCTGAGCGACCCTATAATCGGGTCTTGCAGGGTGACCTCACTGCAGCTGCCAAGGGCCGGAAGGGCATCCCGGATAGGGGAACACCATGTGCAAAGGGACAGAGGTGCAGAAGCTGCCCTGCGTTGGGAACCTGCCGGCACAGCTCTGCAGGGTGGGGCTGGACCCCTGGACATGGGGACACGCCAGCAAATGGCCCTGAATGCTGCTCTGACATGCCCCGGCCTTGCCATGTGGGGGCTTGGGGAGGGGCACATCAGTCACAGCCGTGGGGGTGCAGCTGGCATCCACTGAGCACACGCTGCGGGCGGGGCCCCAGCTGAGCATGGCTCACACTGTGTCCCATTATCCCCATTTAATAGAGGAGAAAGCCGAGCCTCAGGGATGGGAGGGACTGGCCCAAAGCCAACAGCAAAGAGGTGGAGGAGCCAGAGAAAAACCCAGGACTCTCCAGGGCCAACATTCTTCGCTACTCACCTGCCTGAGTGTTCTAGATGCACTCAAAGGCCACACCATGACAGAGGCTGGTGCCAAAGCAGGGCGGTGGCAGAAGGAGCATGTGGGTTCAGGATGTAAGGGGGGGGCAGGGGTTGGGGAGACACCCATGTTTCTAGTAGCACTTAGAAAAGAACAGCCAAAATGGAATCAGAGCCTGGCAAGGTAGTGAGCACCCCGTCCTTGGAGGTAACCAAGGCTGACAGGGGCTCCTCTGGTGGAAGATGGGGGAGGAGATTTCTGCTCTGGAGGGGAGACCTGCCAGCTGTCCTGGGCACAGCAGCCTCTGAAGCTCCTTTTAGGGAATTTTTTTGGGGCAGGTGAGGTGTAGTCCCACCTCGCTTGTGCCCATGCATGGCGTTTTGCAGTGGACACCCTCACCTTACTCTGGGCCCAGGGCAGGGGCCTCCCACCAGGGCAGACAGATCCCCCAGCAGGGGTGGGCCCGACCGGTGCCCCCTGCCTGGCCCTGAGTGCGTTTGGGTGGCGCTGGCTGAGGCAGCAGAAGAGCTGAGAGTGATGTCATCACACACTGTTATTCCTTTAGTAGCAAGTTTCTTTTTGCAAACACAACCACACAGAGCAGCCCAAGATGGAGCGGTGCTTCAGGATTTATTCACCATTCAGCACCGATGACATGGCAGATGTATGTGGGCCCACAGCAGTCCCCGTGCCCATGCTCAGCACTCGTGGCCCTGGAGGCAGGAGGCGTGAACAGGCCCACGAGGGAGATGAGAGCAGGGAAAACGCCCTCCAGCAATTCCTTGAGGCAGGGATTATCCACATCCCGCTTAAAGACAGAGAAACTGAGGCACCGCAGGATGAAGTTACAACTGAGAGTAATCAGTGGGATGAAGGGGCACCTGGGTAGACACCGAGAGGCCCTGAAGCCAGGTTGTCTTGGTTTCCTGGGGCTGTCGGAGCAAACTACCACAGACTGGGTAGCTGCAAACAACAGAAAGGCATGCTGCCACTGTTCTGGGGGCCGGAAGTCAAACTCAAGGTGCCAGCAGGGCCGTGCTCCCCCCAAAGGCCCTGGGGGAGCCCCTTCCTGGCTTCTGCCGCGTCGGGTGGCCCCTGGGGCCCTGGGCTTGTGGCCGCCCTTCTCCATCTCTGCCTCCGTCTTCACATGGCCACCTTCCCTCTGCGTGTCTGCATTTCAGTGTCCAAAGTCCCTTCCTCTCAGGACACGGGTCACTGGGCTCAGGCCCCCCCCACTCCAGCGTGACCTCATCCTAACTAACCGCATCTGCAGGACCCTATTTCCAGATAAGCGCTCACTCGCAAGTAGACATGAATTGAGGGTGGGGGGGACCTCTTCCGCTCAGTACACAAGTGAGTGTGCAAACACTGGTACAAGAGTGTTCACAGCAGCATAATTCAACCACCCAAGTGCCCATCACCTAATGAATGAAGAAAATGCAGTCTGTCCACTCAATGGAATATCACTCCACGGTAAAAAGGAACAAAGCCTCGACGCACTCGCCAACACGTTATGCTCGGTGAAAGAAGGCAGTCACGAAAGGACAGATATTGAATCGTTCCATCGATAGGAAATGTCCAGAATAGGCAAATGCATAGATAAGGAGAAAGGGCTTATGGGTGGGATGCTCGTCGGGTCACTTTGGGCAGCAGGTGATAGAAACCCAGACTCCACTGACTTCCTCAGGGAGGAAACTTATCATCTCATGTGAGAGGCACAGAGCAACCAGAGCTCCGGCTGCAATTCTCTGTACTCCATTTCTTCCCACACATGTTCTAGGCAGGCCTCATGGCCACAAAAAGGCTGCCTGTCCCTCTGGGGAGAGGAGACAGCACAGAACCCACAGGCAAGCCTCTGGCCACCTCTCACTGGCCCAAATCAGACTAGGCCCACCCACCCTTGAACCAATCACTGGCCAGGAGGGCATAGGGCATCTACAATTGGTCAGAGGATACCCAGCTACGCAGAAAAGGTGCTTGTAGCTGAGAGCCGAGCACTGGCTGGAATCAGGAATCTGCCCGCCACCTAACCCCGTTGCCTGCAGGGCCAGCCCCAGCTTCCTTGAACACAAGGCCTGTGTTCCTAGACCATTTCATTCTTGCAACAACCCTGAGTGATTAATACGATTACTGCCCTCATTCTAGAGGTAAGGAAACCGAGGCATGGAGAAGTGAGGTAACGAGCCCCAGGCCACACAGCCTGCAGGTGTAGAGCCAGGATTCACCTCCGGCAGCCCCCCAACCCCTATGCTGCCTGCAGTCCGGCCACACACTGCCGCATTTTGACTGGTGATAACTTCCATCCAGTGCCTGCCTGGTTTGCTCCTCCTCAGGCTTCACCGACAAACGAGGAGATGTCCCCTCCTCCGAGAAGCCTTCCAGGGCTTCTCAGAACAGCAGGAACCCAGAGGCCTGGGGCCGCAGCCTGGCTCCGTGCCTGGCCTGACTGCTGGGTGCCCTCCCGCACTTGCGTCACCTTCCGAGCCTCGGAGTCCTCACCCATGAAAGGGCATGGGGACAGGATTGGGGACAGCACTGCCCAAGACGCCACGTGGAAAGGGTGCTGTGAAGCCCTCCCCCCAGGACCCCGCCAGAATAAACTCGCGGCCTCCCGCCCACACCTGGAGTCTCCACTGACAGCCCCATGTAAACACGCCGAGGCGGCAGGAGAAGACGTGTCAGCCGGCCCTAAACAAACCTGCTCAGGGCCGGAGACGAGGAGCAGGCAGTGGGGGCTCGGCCCCAAGGATTTCAGTGGGATTTAAACAGGACTTGATTTACAGGAGGAAAAAATAATTATCTACAAGCCCGTGAACAAAGTAAAGCCCGTTTATCCTTGAAAGAAGGGAAGAGGGAACACAAACCGACGGGGCAGCAACCAAGCATCCACCCGAGGGGGCTGATGACCCCATGTCCACTCTGACCGGCCTCTCCACGGGTCACTCCTGCCTGCATAGCAGAATCACTGAGGAGCTTTTGGAAAATGCTGATTCCCAGGCCCTGGCCCAGACCAGTTTACTCAGCATCTCCAGGGTGCCCAGCTCCCGGTGGGCAGAACACTGAACTAGGGGCAGCTGAACCTTCACCTGGAACCCACAGGTGCTTTGGTGATCCCCATCCCTCTGGGCCTCGGCTTCCTTCTCGGCAAAGGAAGGAACCTGCACTGGATCCACTCAGCCAGCCGCGGGGCTGTGGGACAGATGTCCAGCCTCGGGGGAGTGAGAGCCCAGTGGATCGGGGATGCCCACCCCAGACCCGGCATGGAGGCTGGAGCATGTGTGCCAGCCAGTCCTCCCACCCTCACCTCCTCAGAATGGACAGTTTCATCAAAACTACAAATTCCTGACTACTATTCCATGATAACCTCTGAAGCTGATCACACGCTGAACACACCTTAGCCTGTTCACAGTCTGAGCCCTGACCCTGGTCATACACTGAGCCTTGATCTTGAGCACTTACTGAGCCCTGACCCTGGTCACACACTGAGCCCCGATCCTGCTCACATGCTGAGCCCTGATCTTGGGCACTTTTACTGAGCCCTGACCCTGGTCACAGACACAGCCTGCCTGGGATCCATCCTGCTGCTGCTGCTATGATCACTATCATGATCTATCATTATCATTATCGTTTTGTCCGTTTGTGTTTGTGGACCTGTTGACTGACTTCCCTGACAGATTCAAGGCTCTCATCAACATCCCAACCTCTGCCCCAGGATGAGCCTGAAGCGCAGGGCCTGGGACAGGCACCCAGCATGGACACATGGCTCATTTCCTGAAAGCAGTTTGGAGGGGTGGGGGCGCCGAGCCTGGAGTCCAGCTCACCATGGGGAGAGCAGGCCCAAGGCACGATGTCCAGCTGGACCCTCATTCCCTCCACCTAAAGCCGAGGCCCAGGCCATCCAAGGTCACCCGGGGCCAGTGGATGGGCAGGGCTAGGCACAGGTTGCTGACCATCAGAACGTGGCCTTGACCAAGGGCAGCCGTGCTGGCAGGCCCGTGAGCGCACCTTCACCCCTCGCTGGCCCCCTTGCTCCTCCTCGCACTCAGCCCCCCACCCCTCCCGCCTCTTAAACACCTCCGGGCCTGGTCTCTGTCCCCCTGACGGGTCTTGTAAGCAGGAAGTGGCCTGCGGGCCCCCAGACAGGCCGGCCTGGTGGAGCCCAGACTCTACCAAAGGCAGAAGGGAGGGGGCCTGGGAAGGGCCTGGGACGGGACATCCGACATCTCCCTGTCCCCAGCTGGAAGAGAAAGCCCCCTGGGGCAGGGGCAGGGGCAGGTCAGAGAGGTCCGTAGGAATCGCCCTGCGAGGGTCCCCTGGGAGGGGTGGGAGACTTTCCTAGCAGGTGCCTGGGCCCGATGATAGGGTGGCACCCTCCCAGGCTGGGTGACCTGGCCACAACGCCAGCCCTGACCCTGGACACAAGCTGAACCCCGACTCCCCAAATGGCCCCAAGAATTGGGCGGAACAGGGGTTCACTTCCCTACTCCGAGAGAGCCAGCTCAGGCACAGGGCCACGAAGCCGGTCAGTTACCGAGCGGGACGCACCCTCTCCCCTCCAGCCCGAAGGTTCTGAGGACCCACCTGGGCCAGGGAGGAGCCAAGTGGGGGAGGAGCCCAGCCCCACCTGGGCAGGTGCCCCGGGGGCTGGGGGCAGAGGGGCTGACAGGGACAAGGCCTGGAAGCAGCGGGCGGCTGGTGGGGACTGAGCTCCCTCGCAGGCCTCCGGGGCAGGTGGCTCGGGGCAGAAGGGGCCGCGTTTGGGGGCAGCAGCGCAGGGAAGGCGCCCTGCGAGCCTCAGCTCTCGCACCTGTAAACGCCAGAGGTCACCAGGCCCACAGTCGCCTCTGGAAAAAATTTAGGGGCTGTGCATGTTTCAGAATTTAGGATTTTTTTGATTTCAGAAAAACAGTAAAATGCATCTTCCCACCCCCATGGAGCCTGGGGTAGCCCCTCATCACTCCCCCCCACAATCAAACCCACTAATCTTTCTGCAGTAAAACATCAATATCCACACCAAGGGGGATAAATAAGGACTCTAACTGCCTCAGGCTGGTTCTGGTCCGTTCATGGGGGTGACTGAGTCTACGTTGAACTTGCAGAAAGGCTGTCCTGTCTCAGAGCAGTTTGGATTTCAGGATCCCAGGTGAGGGGTGCACAGCTGCTTGGGGGTCCAGCCTGCAGCTCCCTGCCCAGCCCGGGCCATCCCGCCAGGGCCCCCGCCAGCCCTGCCCACACTGCCCGCCCGCCGGTGCCCGCCCACTCTGTTCCCAGCACCCTCTCTGCCTGCAGACCCCGGGGGACTTGGCACCAGCGTTCAGGAAAGTGACCGTCGCAGCCAACGGAAACAGCACCTCCCTCCAGGCCCCACCAGCTGCCCCCCGAGTTCCATAAATGGTGACCCTCTGCTGGGCTTTGCCCCTACTGCCCAGACAGGCAGACCAAGGTCTAGGAGGAGACTGCAGCTTGTCCCGGGCACCCAGCCCAGGCTCCTGCCACCCACCCACCTCCGTGGGAGGGCTCAACGTGGAGAAATGTGCATGTCACAGGTAGGAGGGGCCAGCCCCGGGCCCTGGGACTGACTGTTGGCTCAGACCCTGGCTCCACCGCCCATTTGCTGGGTGGCCTCGGGCCCCTGCCCTCTCCGAGCTTTAGTTTCCTCCCTATAACAGCAGGGATAATATTGGTAGCGAGTCTCACCTGTCCTGTCCCCATCACCAACCAAAAAGGAGCCACCTGTTCCCTTGTAGGAGAAGGTGAGGCAAGCAGGCCCAGGTCTCTGGATCCTTGAGACTCAGTAAGAATGAGATGAAGCTGCAGCAGGAGGGAGTTAGGTTAAACACTAGGAAGGACTTCCTGTCTGTAGAGGGTCCTATACCACTCTGGAAGGCTCTCTGGGAAAGTCAGTAAAGGCAAGAACGGAGTCCTCACGCCTGGGGTGGAGCCATGCTGGGCTGGGATGGTGCTTGTCCTCTCCCACCATCTCCCCCGAGCCTCCTGCCCATTTTTGCAGTGAGTAGGCATTTGCGTTTACTGAGCCCCCTCCTTAGAGGCCCCCAGCCCTCTGGCCCACCCAGTGCCTCTGGTCCCTGGGCAGCTCTAGAATGTGCCGGTCCCGGCTCTGTTCTACCCACTAGCCTCACAGAGATGGGGAGCAAACTCCCTCCTCTCGAGGGAAGGGGGACAGGGCTGGGCAGAGAACGGCCGTGTCAGAGGCACTGAGGCTGGGAGTGCCCAGGCCCCCAGGGCTGCCCCTCAGAGGCCTGCTGACAGACAGACGCAGACAGACAGGGCTGTTCCGGTCCCTCAGGGCTGCCCAGAGGCCCGGAAGGGCTGAAATAAAGAATAGGTCTGAAGGCCGCACGGGGGATGCGCCAGTTCTTGACCTGGGTGGGCCTCTGGCTCTGGCAAGGGAGACACGGTCTCCTCAGCCCCTGCTGGCACATGGAGGCCCCGGGACTTGGCAGTGAGCTGCCTGAGAGCAGGGCCCCAGCCCAGGGACAGAGCTCAACCCCAGTGCCCTCTGGCCCGGGCACTGGAGCTGCCAGGGTGTGGGGGGTGAGCTCCTGAGTCTCTCGGGGAGACAGCAGGCCGGCTCAGTGGGGCGACTTCTGGGTTTGCAGAGGGGTGAGGCTCAGGCGGGGGGCTGCCCGGCCAGCCAGGTACCAGCCCCAGCTCCACTCCTTCCCAGCTGTTTGACCCTGGGCAGGTGACTTCGCCTCTCTGGGCCTCCCTGTCCTCCTCTAGCAAATGAGGATGGTGATGAGGCTTGTTTTGGGAATTGGGTAAGTTACACTTACAGCTACGGGCCCCAGGCCTGGCACACAGTAAGTGTTCAATAAATGACGGCTGTTACCACTGCACCTCGGTGACATTGCTTGGAGGGACTGATGCGCCAGGCCAGCATTTTCCACCCCACAGGTGGGTCGAGGTGGAGGGCTGTGGCTGGCACTGTTTTACATCTCAGTGCCCTGGAGCACTCAGGCTGGCAGCCGCCCCAGCCGCCGGTGCCTCAGCCCCGCAGAGCCCCTCACAGGCCTAGGCTGTGTGTCCAGAGGGAGGGAGCAGGGTTGGACCCCAGAGTCTCCTCCTTGGACCCCAGGGTGGAATGTCCGAGCGTAGGAGCAGCCGCAGCCCTGCCCCAGAAGTGGTAGGTTCCTATCCTGACCTTTGGGGGTCTGCATGCAGCAGCCCCCTCTCTCCAGGTTGTGGGGGGCTGTCTGGTGAGCTCACCATGTGCAGGCCTGGACAGGGGCGCACAGGAAGCCCTCACTCGATGTCCCTCTGTTCTCTCGGCCCAGAGGAAGTGCCCTGCCCTGGGGACACCCCCCCATTCAGCCGGCATCTCGGAGCTGCCCTGGATGAGGGTGCACCGCTGGAAGGCTCCAGAGGCCAAGCTGTGCCTGAGTTCTGACGGCCAGTTTGGCTCCGAGCCTCGATTCCTCTGCCTGTGAAAGGTGGGCCAGCCCAGGGGCTCCGGGGTCTTCTGGCCCAGGCGCCCCTCCCTGGGGCCCTGCCGGCCCGTTCCACAGGCCCAGGCGCACCCCCGCCATCGCAGTCCGAGCTCCCCAGCGACTGCGGGGCCGGGGCACAGCCAAGCCGGCAGAGCCTGGGTGGGATGTTTGACATGGGAAGACGGAATGCCACCCGTGCGAGCTCTTCCTGTTTGGAAAGACTTCCTCCTCCCTCGTCATGGCCCCAGCCCCAGCTAGAAGGGGCTGCAGAGACGCAACCAAGAGGACTTGACAATGACCAGGAGGCTGGGAGGGGCGTGTGCATGGATGGCTGCTCCTGTGTGTGTGCACACGTCTGTGTGAACACGCAGCCATGTGCACACATGTGTGCATGTGTGTCCCTATGCACGTGCATGTCTGTGCACATACATGTGTGAGGGCTGGAGCAGGGCCAGGCTCTGTGTGACTGTGTGTGGTGGAGGCAGGAGGAGATGTAGAGAAGACGTGTTGTGGGGCAGTGCCCCAATCCCCGAGCCTCAGTTTCCATATCTTAAAGCAGTGGGTACATAACTGCACTTGTCTTGCAGGGTGATTGCACAAATGAGGTGAGACAACATGGAACCCCCAGCAGGGGCAGAGTGAGCACCCGGCGTGCGGTTGCCCTTCCCTGCATTAGGCTGTCACTGCACAGCCACCCGCCACAGCTGATGACAAGGCTTCCTCCTCCAGCAAGCCCTCCTGGTTTGGATCTGCCCTTTGAGGACTCGGGGCTTCTCCTCTGCCTTCTCATCCAGGAGCCAGGCAGCCCCATGTCCCCTCCCACTCCCTGCAGGGGCCTCCTCTTTGCTCCACGGGGCCTCCCAGCCTCTGCCAGGGCCACATGGGCTCCCCTCATCGGCACTGGCAGCCCCGCCTGGCCCATCCTGTGCCCGCTGTGGGCTGGGGCCACACCTAGTTGGACCCACACAAGGAGGGACCATCCTGCCTATGCTCCTTTTCACCATTCAAGCCACTGAATTTAACAGGTAAGAAACCAAACGCAGGTGGCAACAGGCTCTGCCTGGCGGGCTCTGCTCCTGGGTGGTGTGGACAGACTGGACACCCTGCGGCAGGCCCCTGGCTGTGTGCCTTGGGGCAGGTCTCCAGCCCTCTCTGGCCTCAGGGGCTCTGCCTGTGGGGTCCAGAAGTGGGGCTAGGCTCTGAGGGGGCTCCTGCTGCAGCTTGGCCTCCTCCCCCGCCGTTCCCTACCCTTGCAGGCCCCCGGGCAGGCAGCAGGAGACTGGGCCAGGGTCCTGGGGCTGTTTACATCCTCAGGTGGCACCGAAACAAGGGCCCCTCGGGAGACGGATGAGGTCCAGAGCCGCTGGCACCAGGACCAGGGTGGGGGAACAGATGGGGGGACCCACCTGCCCCAGCACCAAGGGGCTCTCCCCCTTGCCCCCACTTGGCAGCAGTGCTGCTTGTTTGTGCCTTAACTGCTCTGAACCGTAGACCCCTGCAGGGCTGGGATTGGCCCTGAATCAGGGAAGCTTATTAGTCCTGAATATAGTTACCAAATGTCTCAGTTACCAAGTGGGACAGCCAGAGGGTCCCAGATCATCAGATCCTGTCCTCCTGGGGCCCTAGGCTCTCAGGCCCGGTGCTGGGACCCCGGTTGACAGAATCAGGCCTCAAAGTCAAAGCCAAGGCAGTGGAAGGGAGGGGCAGGAGCTGTGGGGTCCACCAGGCCCCCCAGATCATATCCTGCCAAGGCAGCCCGGCCAGCCACATGAGTGGCAGGCATGGGAAGACCACGGGTGTGCTGCTGTTCACCCTTCAGTTCCCTTGGGGAAGGACGTTGGGTTGCCCGATGCCCAGTGGGCAGGGCCCTGTGCTGGTTTGGATGTGTTATGTCCCTCAAAACACCATGTTCGTTGATGCATTCTTGTGGGGGCAGGCGTATTAGAGTTGCTTAGGTTGGAAGCTTTTTTTTTTTTTTTACATTGGTGGTACTGTCTGATTCTTTATTCTACTTTTTTTTTTTTTTTTTTTTTTAATTTTTAGCATGGATTTTACCATCCTTTATATTGGGCAATGCTAGTTTTTTTTTTTTTTTAATTAAATTCAGTTTATTGAAATACATTCACACACCATACAATCATCCATGATATACAATCCACTGTCCACAGTATGATAACATAGTTATGCGTTCATCACCACAATCTATCTCTGAACATTTTCCTTACATCAGAAAGAACCAGAACAAGAATAAAAAATAAAAGTGAAAAAAAACACCCAAATCATCCCCCCATCCCACCCCATTTGTCCTTTAGTTTTTGTCCCCATTCCTCCACTCATCCATACACTAGATAAAGGGGGTGTGATCCACAAGGTCTTCACAATCACACTGTCACCCCTTGTAATCTACATTATTATATAATTGTCTTCAGGAGTCCAGACTGCTGGGTTGGAGTTTGGTAGTTTCAGGTATTTACTTCTAGCTATAGGTTGGAAGCTTTTGATTGTTTCCATGGAGATGTGATTAGTAACACCTTGATTAGGACGTAACCTGTTGATAGGATTGTTTCCATGGACCTGTGGCCTCACCCATTTAGCTTGGGTCTTGATTTAATTACTGAAGTACTTTAAAAGAGAGCCACACAGGCCAGACGTTGTGCTGCAGCCTGGACAGATATTTTGAAGACGGCTGTTGGAGGTTGATGCTGACACTTTGGAGAAAGCCATTTTGAAACGCAAACTGGGAGCAAGCAGACGCCAGCCACGTGCCTTCCCAGCTAACAGAGGTTTTCGGGACACCAATGGCCTTTCTCCAGTGAAGGTACCCTACTGCTGATGCCTTAGCTTGGACACTTTATGGCCTCCAGACTGTAACTTTGCAACCAAATAAACCCCCTTTATAAAAGCCAATCCATTTCTGGTGTTTTGCAAAATGGCAGTATTAGCAAAGCAAACCAGAACAGGCCCCAAGGGCTCTTCTGTGACCCTGGAGACCCCTGCCCCCAGGGACCTGGGCAGTGCTGATGGAGCACCCTACATCCTGAAAGGGGCCTGGACACCATCTGACCTCTGGACCCTGGCCTGGACACCATCTGACCTCTGACCCCAGCCACACACCCTGCCCTGGGGATGGGAACCCCCAGGGAGAAGAGGTCCTGGGGGCTGCTGTCACCCTTTCCCCAGGCCCTACCCGAGATTTCTTGGGAACGAGCCTGAGCACACAGGCTGGAGCCTCGGGGCCCTTGGAGATGGGCAAGAGGCCTGGCCCGTGACTCAGCTGCCATCACCAGCTCATAAAATTTGAGCCTCGGCTGGCTGGCCCTCCTGACCTGCCCACAGCCAAGCCACCCCCACACAGAAAGGCTATTAAACCCACACTCCCTCCCATCCTCCACCAACCAGCAAAATCCCTGGGGGCAGGGCCTGGGGGCAGGGGTCTGGGTGGTCCCTGCACCTCTCTGGGCCTCATTTTCCCCTGAACTGGACAGAGAGGACAGTGTTCTAAAGAGACAATGGTAGCTCATGGACTCAGCCCTGCACTAGTGGGAAGCTTCAGAGTGATGGGACCATCCTCTCCCAGAACCTTCAATGGCTCCTCATTGCCCCTGGGATCAAGTGCCCACAGGGCTTGCTAACATGTGAACATGTAGTGTGGACACCCCCATCTCGCTCCCCAGCTCCACCACTTGTCCCCTGCTCTTTGCTCCTACACAGGCCCTGCTGCTGACCCCTCAGCCTTTGCATGTGCAGTTACACAGTGCTCGGCCCCAGTGCTGTGTTGCCCCCTCCATGGAGCCCTCCCTGACCACCCTCCCTCCCCTGCTCTTGTGGTGGGCTGCATCGCCCCCTTGTTGCTCACCAGACTGAGCCCTCAGAGCCCGGGGGCCTTGCCTAGGCCATCTTGGCTGGCCCCAGGGTCCAGCCAAGCGCCCCGGCTTAGTGAATGGGCTGTGGGTGATGAAAAGACATGAACGAGTAGGGGAGTGGGACGGAAAGGCAAGGGGGAGCGGCAGAGGGGACGGCAGCCCAGAGGCCGGAAGTGTGGTGGTAACTGGCCTGACCCTGGAATACTGGCCCGGCCCCAGCCACGCAGCCCCGACCTGCTGGGCGTCCGTCTGGGTGTTCTGCCCGGCTGCCCCACCCCACCCCACCGGATTGCCTGTACCTCCAGGAGCTGCTCATGTACACAGAGGCCACACGTGGGCCCATGAACACACCCAGACACACGGGGAGCCCTGTGGAGCCACCCCAGGGGCACAGTCATGTGCCACACGACACACACGTGGGCACTGTCCGCGGTGCAGGGCCTCTGTCACCGGCACACACGCAAATCCCGAGAGCAATCCGGGAGCCCCGACCTGCGTGGGGCCTGCTGGGCAGCCGCGGGGGCACGCGCCCCCCTCCACGCATCCGCCCCTCCCCGGCGGGAAGCCCGGCCCGCGTGGGCCCCACCTCCCGCACTGCTCCCGCCAGGCCCCCCACGCTCTCCCGGCCCCGCGGCCTCCTCGACGGCCTGGGGCACAGAGCCCGGGACTGGCGGCCGCGGCCCCGCCCCCGCCCCCTGGGGGAGGTCACTCTGGCTCTGCCCCTCGGTGCCTCAGTTTCCTCCGTCTCAGGGTGGCGTGGGGACGCCGGCGCCCGTGGGGACCCTCCCCGCCTCGGTACGGGGGGCCCCGGCTGCTCTGGGCCGTCGGGGGCGGGAAAGAGCCAGCCCGCCCCGCCCCCGCGAACCGCCCCCGGGACCGCCCACCGCCCCGCCCCGCCCCGCCCCCGGCCCCACCGCCTTTGCCCAAAAGGGGCGCGGGAGAGCGGGGCCTGACGTCAGGCCCCAGGCAGCCGGCGACGGGGCGCTGGGCAGAGCGGTTCGGGGAGCTGCCAGCCCGCTCCAGCCCGCGCCGACGGAGGTGCGGTGAGTCCCCCCGCGGGAGACCGCCGGGGCGCCCTCTCCCCCTCCCCCGCCAGGCAGGGGGCCCCCAGAGCTGGTGGGTGCGGGGGAATCCTCGCTTCCCCGTCGGGTCGGGAGGAGAGAGGGTTCAAGGGACTGCACCAGAGCCGGGGCCAGAGCTCAGGAGCTCGGCAGGACCCATTGTACAGATGAGCAAACCGACACCCCCGAGGGGAAGGCTGGGGTGGCTGGCTGGCCAGGCTGCATGAGGGGCCAGGGAGAGCTCTCAAGGTCACCTCAGAGCTTGAGGGGCCAGAGCCCTACCTGTCCTGCTGGACCCCTTCCCTGGATTTCATTCATTCGTTCATTCATTTGTTCGTTCATTCAAATAGACCTGCAGTGGCATGTGCTGGGTGCCCAAAGTTGGAGATGATTTTTCCCACCTGTCAAGGCAGTGGGGTAGCCCCAGGGGCTGGGCCAGGGGAGGGTTTGGGGGACCCCAGAGGCACTAGGCAGGCTGGGGGACTTGGCCACCGCAGCCCCCCGGTCCAGGGTCGTGCTGGGGGTTGAGGGAGTTGCGGGGACAGTCTCTGAGCTGGTACTCACCCTGCGGAGGGCAGATCCAACACCCCACTGCTCAGGACTTCGGTCCAGCCCTGCCCCTCCTGCTGTCACTTCAGGGTGGGGAAACTGAGGCCCTGGTGGGCCAGTTCGCCTGGCCCCTCGGTGGCTCACGGAACTGGCCCTGCTGCCTGCTGGTTCTCCCTGGGCAGTGATGGTGAGGCCGTGGTGGCCCTGTGAGAAGGCAGCAGGGTCCCCAGGGGGCGGCGGGTTGGGAACTGGCTGGGGGCCAGGGCGGCTGGGCAGGGCAGACACTGAGCAGCTGGACAGCTTCAGACAGGACTGGGAACGGAAGGGGTGGCGGCCGCAGCTCATGGCCCGAGGACAGGCTGCTGGACCTGCCCACTTGTCCCCTGTTCTTTCCCCACTGTCCAGTCACTGGCAGCCAGAGGGTCCCGAGAGCTCCTACCCCCCCCCCTCCAGGGGGTCACCGCCCCCTCTGGGCCACAGGGAGCAAAGGCCCTGAGGGGGTGGGAGGTCAGGTGTCCAAACACCTCCCGGGAGCGTGCAGGGTGGTCTCTGCAGTGACTGGTGAGAGCAGGCGGGCACCAGCGTGCCCACTGTACAGATGGGGAAACTGATGCTTCAAGAAGCCAGAGGGGCTTTTTCAAGCATTTGTTGGTTTGTTCAGCAGCTCCTCCGCCCAGCCCTGAGGGGGCCGGCGCCTGCCTGGGCCTTAGTCCAGCGAGGAAGCACAACGAACAGGAGAGCAAGTGGGCGGTGGGACGCGGCTGGAGAGACTGGAGCGTGGTGAGGGGAGCAGCGAGCCAGATGTTCAAGGAGGGCCTCCCAGAGGAGGCAGCATGGAGCCTGAACGATGCCCGACTTCTGCTCTTTCTGATCGTCTTGAGTGTGACAGGGCTCCCCCTCAAAACGGGTCAAGCCAAAGCCCTCCCCACATCCTAGGCCACCTCCACACCCCTGCCACCCTCCAGCCTGGTCCTGCTCCGTCCTCCATCAGCAGCCTCTCCCCGTGCCCTGGACACACGGAGCTCGTTCCCGCTTCAGGGCCTTGGCACGTGCTGTGCTGTGCTCTGCCCGTGGCCGCTGACCCACCCCAGCCTCTCCCTCGCCCACCACCCACCCACCCCTCCTAAGGTGGGCTGTGTCTGCCTGAGGGCCCTCTGCAGCACTGGGATTCAAGTCGGGCTCTGACCCTTCCAAGCGTGTGGTCCTGCCTGCTCCCCTGGGCCCCCCCGGGCCTCTGGTTCCCTCTCTGCACAGCAGGGCCACGTACATGCTCAGGGGCCGCACGCTGGGTGCCCACCAGGCCCAGGGTGCCGGGAGATGGCAAGACAGGCAGAATTCAGACCCCAGCTCCACCACCCCGGGCTGGGGGACCTCCAGCACATACCCCAACCTCTCTACCTCAGTTTCCTCGCAGGCAAAATGGGGCTGTCCATGCCTGTCTTGGGGGGGTCCTGGGAGGAATGTGAGACCGTGTGAGGGATGGCATTGGCAGATTGCGGCGATTACAGCCCCTGTCCCCTGTGGCGGGGTGTCCAGGGCACTGGGAGGTTGGGGGTTCAGGAGGCTGTGGCTCTGACTGTGAGAGGTACTAGGCAGTGGAGTCCCCGGAGAGTCTGGGTCGATGGGGGCTTGGGGTGGGCATTGGCTTTCTGGGCAAGGGGGTCTCGGCTGAAGGGACTCGGATGGTGGGACCCGTGGCAGTTAGGCCGGACGGAGCCTCCCAGGCCCGAGCCCTTCTCGAAAGCACTTGACCCACACCCGCCAGACCCCACTTCCGGAGCTGAGACGGGGTCAGCAGAGGGCCCGAGATTCGGGCCAGGGCCACCGGGGACACGCCAGGGGACCCGGGGCAAGTCTGGCCCCTCCCAGAGGGTGGGTGGAAGGAGCAGAGGCTCAGCTGCCAGAAACAGCAGGCGACATTCTAAAACAGATGCCACGAACCCAAGAATAATCGTAAAAATAAACAAGCAGATAAGTTCCCCCATAATGGTTATTTTGGCTTTGAGAGGCCACAAGGGTCACCCCATCGGGGACATGACCCCAGCACACCCAGACACACATGGGGACTCCTGCGCCCCAAGAATTCTAGACATATGGAGCGCCCGGGCCCTCCCTCCCTGCTCCCCACTCCCCTCTCCCCACCTCCTGCCTGGGCCTGGGAGCCAGGGGCAGGACCTCATCTGGGTTTGAAACCAGAGAGACCTGGGTTCGAATCACGACCCCACTGATTCTGTGCTGTGTGACCTTCAGCCCCTCTCTGGGCCTCTGTTTCCTCATCTGTAAACCCCGGGATTGCCGTGGCAATGCTTGGCCCCGGCAGATGCTCAGGGCGCCCCGGTTGGAAAGAAGGTGGGTCCCCTCCCTCCACCTGCTCTCTGGGACCCCTGGCCAGGTGCATCATCCTGAGCCTCGGGGGTCTTGTCCTCTGCCCAGCAGGGGCCCCGCGAGCTGTGGGTGGAGGGAGAGGGCAGAGGCCCCCAACAGCGTCAGTGGCCATCAGCTAGAGCAAGAGGGAGGCTGAGACATGACACGTCCTTGAGGCTGAGACCCCACCGGGTGGGGGACGCTGCAGCGGCCACAGACCCAACCCTGGGCCAACTCCCTGGGAGCACGTTTCAAAATCTGGGAACCTTCCAGTTCTACCAGAGGCTGCGTGCCCCTAGGCCAGCACTTCCCAAAGTGTTTTCCACCAAGCTCCAGCCCAGGAGAGGGGACAGGGTCCAACAACTTGGAGAAAAGATGCTCATTTTCTCCACCTCTGGGAGAGTCCAGGGCATGGGCCCCTGAAGGCTCTGAGAAGTCCTGCACTGGGCACCCTCCTGGCCCGGGGCCTCTCCCCACATGTCAGGCAGGGCCCATTCAGGTGGGAAACCCTGAGCCCGCAGTGCTCTTAGTATGCACCTTCTCTGTGCCTTGCCTGTATGCGTACCCACGGGTGTTTCTCGCTTAATCCATCTGCCTGATTTCATTCATTCATTTTGTCATTCATTTGTTCAACAAGTGTGATTCCCTATAACATAGGCAAGGACACAGAGGCGCTGAGAGACAGGATAACTTCCTGGGGTCTCCTGGTGGTGGGTGGTGCAGCCAGGCTTGGGCCCAGAGCCTGGGTTTGAAGACTGTTGATGAGTCCAAGGGCAGTGATGAGGGGACAAGCATGGACACTGCAGCCAGGGCAACTGGGGTGGGCTTCCTGGAGGAGGTGTTGGTCCCACTTGCCTGGGAGGGCTGGTAAAGAGTGAGGAGTGGAGCTGGGACCTAGGAACCAATTCCAGGCCCACCGCAGGACCCAGGGTGGGCTAGGGCAGGGGCCGGGCCGGGTGGGGAGGACATTGGACGCCAGGGTGAGGAAAAGGGGTCTCGGCTGGCAGGTTTCAACAGGACATCCATTCTGCCACTTCTCTGCCTGGGGCTGTTCTGGATTCTGAGGGAACCGGTGGGAGCCCCCAGACCCCAACCAGGCCACCAGTCCCCACCCTCCCGATGCTCACAGTCCGATGGGGGAGGCATACTCAGAAAATGCAGCTTCCCAGGGTGGAGGAGTGCAGGGCACTCGGGGGAAGCACCAGGGAGAGGCACCCAGCCAGCCCAGGGAGGGAATGGAAGGCTTCCTGGAGGAGGTGATGCCAGAGCAAAGTCCTGTGGGTGGGAAGGGAGAGAGAGAGGGAGTGGGGAAGGGGTCCCGGGTGGGGGGAACAGCTCATGCGATGGCATGGAGGCTGGAACCTGCATGGAGTGCTCGGGGCCGGCAGCTGGGTCCATCTGTGGGGGGGTCAGACGGAGAGAGGCAAGAGCCTGGGGAGGGGGCACCCCAGCCCTGCCCGGGAGCCCTGGCCTGATGCCTCCCAGGGAGGAGCCCTGCCCCTGCACCCCCCACCCACTCCCTGCCAGGGCTGATTGCAAGAGCCACCTCACAGCCCCACCTCACAGGAGAAGAGACGGAGGTTCAGAGAGGCCAGGGACACCCCTACCCCCGCCCCGGGGTTAGGAGCCCTCACCCTGGGGCCGAGCGGGCAGTGAGCAGCACTGGGAGCCTGGGAGGGAGGCTGACGGGGTCACCTCTGGCCAGAAGCTGTCCTCCCTGGCAAGCTGGTTTTGGTCCAGACTCCCCCAGCAGCGTTCAAGGCCCTGCGAGGCCAGATCCCAAGGCTCAGCACCATGGCCGCCCTGGCTGCTCAGCCCGGGCCTCCACTCTTGTTCACCCAGGTGCCTCCTCCAGGAAGCCTTCCCTGCTTCCACCCCCACAAGTCACTGACTCCCTCCTTGGACACTCACCCGTGGGCCCTGTGCTTCCCCCCGTCATTGCCCACCATTCGGGGAGGGGTTCGTCCTGGAGCCAGGACTCAGGTCCCCTAGCGGAAACATGGGGGGTGATTGGACGGAGGGTGGGCAGGGGGTCTCACAGGCAGGCCCCCAAGCCCCCTTCCTCCAGGCCCCAGTGCACCCTGGCCCCGGGAGCCAGCCTGGGTCCGAGCTGGACCCCCCCTGCTCAGTGTGACCTCGGCCGCACCCCACGGCGCCCTGCTCCTCGGGCTCCTCACCCGGAGAACGGAGGGCTGGGCCTGGAGGTTGGCGGGAGGAGGACAGGATGAATCCTAGGCGGCCTCAGCGAGGGTGAGGCCCCATGGGAACACCCGGGAGCCTTCGCAAAGTGGGAAAGCATGGAGTTTAGGGTCAGCTCAGCCAGGGACCTGCTGGGAGCTGACCCTCCCTGTCCCTGCGTCCTCTCCTGTGAAATCCAGGGCACCCGCCCCAAGCTGCTCACAGGTGCAATCGGGAGGCACCTCCCTGCCTCCTCCTCCCTGCCAGGACCCCTAAGGGGAGGGGGCGGAGGGAGCAGGCATGTCCTGAGCCATGCCACAGAGACCACGGACTGTGGCTTGGGGACAGGGAGAGCCAATTTGGGCCACAATATAGAAGGACCGTCCTCACTTTCAGAGCAGTTCTGCAATGCAATGTGCTAACCTGATAGGTGGTGAGCTCCCTGTCCTCAGAGGAGTACAAGCTGGGCTTTCATGCATTCCTTCACCCCCTTGCTTGGCGTTTCCTGAACATTGCTGTGCAGGCCCCTCCTTTCTAAGAATTCACAGGCCAGTGAGAACACCTGACGAGTTGCCAGGCAATGACAGAGCTGGGGGTGCTGTGACAGCCCAGAAGAGGCAGCAAATCCACTTGAGACAATCAGGGAGGGCTCTCTGAAGGAAGAAGCATCTGACCCAAGGTGAGCTGGTCAGTGAGTAAGAGTGAGTGGTCAGGTTTATTTTAGCTGCAAGTGATAGGAGCTCAACTCCAAGTGACTTAGGCCAAAGAGGGAGATACTGGCTTCATATAACCAACAAGTCTGGGACTGAGCTGACTTCAGGCAGGGCTGGGTCCAGGTGTTTGAATCACACCCTCTTTACTTGGTCCCGCTCTCTCAGGGGGCTTCTCCTTGTGGAATATGGCTGTCAGCAGCTTGAGACTCACATCTGACCGGATTGGACAGAGCTGCCAGCCAAAGTCCCGGAGTGGGGCTGAACAGCTGTGCTGGGGCCTAAGGCCACCACTGATGGGTCCTTACAGCCCAGCGGGCAGCCGGTCCAGTGTAGCAGGAACCCAGAGCAGGGCCAAGGCTAAAGGGACTTTAGCCCACGAATGACAGGGGGAGGCCGGCTGGCCTGCCCAGGAGCCTGGGAAGCACTGGGCCTGGGTCTTGCCCGGGACCCCAGCCCCTGGATTTCCCCATCCTCTCTCTGCCCCACTCCCCGGAAGTCCCCTGTAGAGCAGTCTCCAGAGTTTGTGCCTGGAGCTCCAGAGACACATGCCCCAAAGGCGTCCCAGAGGTTTTTCCCAGGCTGGGGCATCGCAGGAGCACTCGAGAGCCGGACTCTGCCCATTGTAAAGATGGGGAGACCGAGGCCTCGGGAGGGCCCTGGCAGGGTCTGGGCAGGGTGGAGGAGGTCACTTCCTCTGTGACACCTCATTTCTTTCAGACAGGTGGGAGGGGAGCCGGGGAGGGAGAGAGAGGCAGGGAGGGAAGCGAGGCAGCCAAGCCAGGGCGGAGAGGAAGGCAGACAGGAGGGGTCGATAGGGGTGCTCAGTTTGGGGTCCCCACCTCCTCCCCTCCCACACAGCTGTTCAGTCTCGCCCAGGACTGGGCCTCTCCCCTTGGGGGGCTGGGGGTGTACAAAGTCCATCCTGCGGCCACCGTCTTCAGCCATTCTCTGATGGGGTCCGCCTCCTCCCACCTGCCCCCTTTCCCCTGCCCCCCAGCCCCTCCCACACTAATCCTTTTGAGACCCTCCTCAGAGGCCCCACCCAGGCAGAACTCAACCCCTGCCCACCCCCCCACACACGCTTCATGAAACTTCCCGTCCTTCCTGCGCCCACCCTGTCCTTGGCAACACCTCCGCCCGGTAGCCCTCAGAGGTAGGTTCTCCTTCAGCCCATTTACCAGTGAGTAAACTGAGGCTCGAGCCAGGCCACCCAGGCTTTGTGTCCCTGGAGAGCAGGCCCGAGTCCCCTCTGCTCTGCCCTCAGTGTCTGGCCCAGGAAGTGCCCTGGAGCAATTGCCAGCACGGCGCTGGGCACTGCAGGGTCGTGGCCCTGGCCCCTGCCCACTGGGCTCCGGCCAGCTGGCTCCAGGCTGCAAAAAGGGAGAAGAGAGTGGATCATCTCTCCCAGATGCCTCCCTCCTCAGACCAGGCTCCCAGGGCAGGGCTGTGCCTCCCTCCTCAGGCTGTGAAAGGCACTAGTGCCCATTTAACAGGTGAGGAGAGCGAGGCCCACAGACCCGGCTGCGCTCCCAGCGCGAGGGAATGGCAGAGCAGGACTCGAACCCAGGTCTCTGGCTGCTCTGCCAGCCTTGGACCCACTCCCCCCTCAGACCGGCTGTCCTCACGGAGAAGCAAAACTTTCCTCCTTTCCCCGAGGCTTGCCACTTTCCCCTCATTCCAGGCTATATTTAGAGGCCGAGTGGGAGTGTGGCATGCAGAGGGGTGCTGCCATGCCCGCCCGCTGGGGAGGGGCCGCCAGCCTGGGTGCCCACCTGCCCTTCCCTCGGGACCGAGGACCCGCTGGGGGCTCTCCTCTGACCCACCATCCCCTGGTAGAGCTGGGTTTCCTGGCTGCAAACTTGGGGGTCCCGGAGCTTGGGCAGCTAAGCCACGACCACCTCTTCCCGTGAACCAAACCCATGAGCCTTCCCAGAAACTGCAGGAGGAAGGCTCTGTGGTGACATCATTTACCGGCAAGGAAACTGAGGCCCAGAGAGGGCTATTAGCAAATCCAAGGGTCCCTGGGGGTGAGTGGAGGCTGCCCAAGGCCACCCCATTGCCCTCCATTCACCGAGACGGTTGGCGGTGGTAACGTGGTGCATGTTACTGTTCAAACGCCTCCCCGCTTCCTGCCGTCGCCCACCGTGCCATCAGCCTGAACCCCATCTTCCCGTGGGGAGCCCGGACAAAGCCCAGCCCTGGCTGGCACTGGGAGGGGCACAGTAAGGACAGGGCCCTAGGACTGGACACTGAGTGTCCTGGGGATGAGCAGGAAGGAGGCCACGGTGGAGGCAAGGGGGAGAGGACACAGAGACTGGAGGATGGGCAGGGATATGGGGTCACTAGGGACACAAGGGTGGGGTGGGCGTCCCTCTGCTGAGGGGCCAGCCTGCCCGCCAGAAGGGCACACCCTGGACAGAAGCAGATTCTGGGGATGGGGAGGGATGGGCAACACCAGAGCAGCAGTGAGGCACGGGGACTGATGGGGAAACTGAGGCCCAGAGAAGGAATGTTCTTCTTGAGGTCCCCAGCTGGGGTGCAGGGAGAGAAGGGCCTGCCCAGCCCCAATGCTCCTGGCCTGTCACTGCACTGAGTGTCTCAGAGAGGGGAGGACCCATGTGTGGTGGAGTTGAGGTGGTCACCAGGCCACCCTCCCCAGGAAGCCACCTCCACGGCCAGGCATGCTGGAGTCCCACCATTTGAGGTCCTCCTCCTTCAAAACAAAGGGATCATGAGGGGTGGACCCAGCCTGGGGCTGCTTGATATTTAAATCAGTGAGTTAGTCACTGTGAGAAGTTAGGCAGCAAATGGGTGTGTGTGCTGGGGTTTAGGGTAACTGGTGGGATGGCAGGGGGTTTATTATATAGAGACAGATACAGCCAGACTCGGCAGAGAGAAAAGGGAAAGAGATGGGCGCTTGGAGGAAATTCAAGGTGAGGACCGTCTGTGACCAAGAACAGGGCTCAGCGTGTAATTGGGATCAGGGCTTAGCATATGATGGGGATCAGGGCTCAGGTGGTGATCAAGGTCAAGGCTCAATGTGCGATGGGGATCAGTGTCCCAAGTATGACTAGGTTTAGAGCTCAGTGTGTGATGGGAATCAGGGTTCTGAGTGAGACCAGGTTGAGGCCTCAGTGTTTGATGGGGATCAGGGCTCAGTCAGTGACCAGGGTCAAGACTCAATATGTGATGGGAATCAGGGCTCTGGGTAAGACCAGGTTGAGGCCTCAGTGTGTGATGGGGAGCAGGGCTCAGTCTGTGACTAGAGCCAGGACTCACCAGGTTGAGGGCTAAGCAGGTGATGGGGATCGGGGCTCAGTCAGTGACTGGAGTCAGAGCTCAGCGTGTGATTAGGATCAAGTCTTGGAGTGTGACAGGGATCAAGGCTCATTGAGTATCTGGGACTCAGCGCGTGAGCAGGGTGAGTCCGAGATCGGGGCTCAGTTTTGAGGTCCGACTGTTAGAGCTGAGAACCCGCCTGTGCTTTGCTGTGTACCACTCCTCACCTGCCTGGCCTGTGGGCCATCCTGCCAGTTCTGCCTGGCCTGGACCCCCAGGGGTGGGCAGGGGGCCGGCGCACTGTAAGCACATAGCCGCCAGCGTGCAAGGCAGTCCCTAGGGATTCGCCGGGAGGGCAGGAGCCACAGGGCTGGCGTCACCCTGGTAATATCTCCCAGGGGAAATGTTCTGTGACCCTTATAATCTGACTCTGATTGTGACACTAATGCGAGCCTCCGCCGACAAATGGGAAAACACTGGCCAGCACTGGCCAGCACGTAGAAGGGGATCAAGAAACAATTTGTCTGGAGATCCTGTCCCCGGGCCAGCTCTGCGTGCCTCCTTGGACCCTTCCTTCCAGTGCCATGTCCGGGCCTCCTTTTTGTTCCTGTCAGGGCAGGGCCACTGTGGCTGGCACCCATCCCTGTCCCGGGGCCTCCTGGGACGAGGCCCCCAGCCCCCTGCCCCAGCTCCTGGCCTCCACTCCATGCCCCACCTGTGCCCTGTGCCCCCGAGCCCACCTGTGCTGGAGGGTGGATGGAGCCATGGGCACGTCCAGTGCCTGCTGGTTAGGGGCTGGGGTGCCGGATGAGCCCCACCCTGAGACCCCCCCCCCCGGGACCAGCGAGCAGAGGCCTGGGTCAGCGTGGGCTTGCGGTGGGCGAGCCCTCCCAGCACCTTTGGGAAGCAGAGACCCCCCCCCCCGGGTGGGGAGCAGAGGGGCAGGTGCTGACCCTATGGAGCCTGCCTGGGCTGCACCGAAACCCCACCCTTGGCCAGTGAGGACTCTGCTGTGCCCGCCCTGGTGCCCCAGACCCCGAGGCAGGAGCAGCGTCTCCATTTCCCGGGGTGGAAGTCTGTCTGCAGACACGCAGCCGTCCGGGGGGAGCGGGCAGGGGTCCTGTCGGTTCAGGCAGATGCTTCCTTCTTCTCGGCTGCCCGGAGTGGCGTCGGGAGTGGGTGGGGGTCTTCCCGCCCCCTGCAGGTGGGGGAGGGGGCACCGTGCACCGGAATGTCCCCGCGTGCCCGTCCCCCGCCCTGCTTCTCCCCAAAGGCCTCTCCTTTCTCCCGAAAAAGCCAAAAATGTCCTTATTTGGAGGATCAGCCCGGCCAGGGGTGGGGGCTGGGGGCCAGTTAACCCTTCGTTTATAAATAAAGGGATAAATCACGGCCGAGTTAAACACGCCTGGTGGGAACATAAACAGAGTGGGCGCCCCCCCCAGCCCCCCGGCACCCCCCCGCTCCCCCGCCCGAGTCCGGGAAGGGAAGCGCAGTGTTTATTTGACTCACACCCGGCCTGTCTGCTGCTGGGGCCTGGTTCAGACCCCAGCCCCCGCGAGCCACCCAGCGCGGGCCTCCGGATCCTTCTCTGCAGTTGGGGTGGGGGACCGGTGAGGGAGACCCTGGGGTACCCCTTCACGAGGCCCCAGAGCGCTGAGCTGGTGCCGGTCTGGGAGGAGGCAAGTGCAGCTGGGTGGCCTGGAGGATGGGGGCTGGGAGGGTGGGTGTAGGGGGCTGGGGGGAGCTTCCCAATGCTCCCCCTCACGCCACCCACTGTGTGCCAGCCTCCGTCTGAGCAGAACTGTTAGCGGGGCACTAACCACACGCTGGGGCCGCTGTGCCCTTTGCATGGATGGACTCAACTAAACCTCCTAGCAGCTCCGTGATCCCAGTTGTATCTATTAGGAAATGAAGGCACAGAGAGGGTAAGTGACTTGCCTGGGATCACACAGCAATCAAATAGAGAAGCCAGAATTCAAGTCGGAGGCGGGGCTTTAAACACCCCCACACGTGGGCCGCATTGTCTTACCTGCGCCCCAGCCTGTTACCTCTGTTTTCCCGCTCAGTCCTGAGGACAGTCCTGCAGGTGTTTTTGCCACCTTTGTACGGGTAAGGAAACAGGCTCAGAAAAGTTAGCGCTTTCTCAACAATCCACTGCCAGGGCTGAGGTTCGAACCACGCCTGACTCCAAAAGCCCTTTCTGCTGGTGTGAGCTCGGGGCAGGCCTTGCAGGCCGCAGGAGCAGCCCCAGCAAAGGCCTGGAGGGGGAGGTGTCCGGGGCCTGTGGGGAGACCACGAGCCAGGTGGACCCGATCCTCACGGCTGGGCCTCCAGTAACCCCCGTCCGTGTCCCTCTTTCCAGGCCCTGGACGCACCACGCTGGCCGCCGTCGAAACTTCCATGTGTCCGGCAGGGCCCTCGGCCATGGCGGCTCCCAACGCCACGGCAGCAGCATGGGCCAACACCAGTGTGCCCGAGATGCCCCTGTTCCACCTGTTTGCCCTGCTGGACGAGGAGCTGCACGTGGGCTTCCCAGGCCTGTGGCTGGCGCTGATGGCGGTGCACGGCGCCATCTTCCTGGTGGGGCTGGTGCTCAACGGGCTGGCTCTTTACGTCTTCTGCTGCCGCACCCGGGCCAAGACGCCGTCGGTCATCTACACCATCAACCTGGCCGTGACGGACCTGCTGGTGGGCCTGTCCCTGCCCACCCGCTTCGCGGTCTTCTACGGCACGCGCGGCTGCCTGCGCTGTGCCTTCCCGCACGTCTTCGGCTACTTCCTCAACATGAACTGCTCCATCCTCTTCCTCACCTGCATCTGCGTGGACCGCTACCTGGCCATCGTGCGGCCCGATGGCGCCCACCGCTGGCGCCAGCCCGCCTGTGCCCGGGCCGTGTGCACCCTCGTGTGGCTGGCGGCCGGCGCCGTGACCCTGTCCGTGCTGGGAGTGGCGGCCGGCGGCAGGCCCTGCTGCCGCATCTTCGCGCTGACCGTCCTCGAGTTCCTGCTGCCACTGCTGGTCATCAGCGTGTTCACGGGCCGCATCGTGTGTGCCCTGTCGCGGCCAGGCCTGCTGCACCAGGGCCGCCAGCGCCGGGTCCGGGCCGTGCAGCTGCTGCTCACCGTGCTCGTCATCTTCCTCGTCTGCTTCACGCCCTTCCACGCCCGCCAGGTGGCCGTGGCGCTGTGGCCCGACGTGCCGCGCCCCGGGAGCCTTGTGGCCTACCACGTGGCCGTGACGCTCAGCAGCCTCAACAGCTGCATGGACCCCATCGTCTACTGCTTCGTCACCAGCGGCTTCCAGGCCACCGTCCGCAGCCTCTTCCGCCGGCGCGGGGCCGAGTGCGAGCCCAGCAGCGGCGACGCGGTCACCATGCACAAGAGCTCCAAGGGCCTGGCCCCCCAGGGCCTCGGTGCCCGCGCCCTCCCGCAGGCCCTGGCTAACGGGCCTGAGGCTTAGTCGGTGAGACTCTGCAAGGGGGCAAGAGGCCACGACTGGGCCGACCAGGGTTCAGAGGACCCTCCTCGAGCCGGGCAGGGTCGGCCCAGACACCTGCTGTGTGCGGGTGGCCAATCAGTGTCATCCTGATCGATGGGTGATGGCTGCCCGGGGTCCTGCACTGAGATTCAAGGCCGTGGTGCTGCGGTTGATTAGCAGTGTCTGGCCTGGTCTCCGGTGGGGTGGGGTGGCCCGAGTGCCAATTATTGGCCTTCCCTGGGGCAGTTATGTGTATTGAATACTCAGAGAGGTGGCCGGGAGCTTCTTGCCTGGGCCATTTTGCCCCCAGAAGGGGTTCTTCAGAAAGAGAGCATTTTAGCTCCAGGGCTAAAGAACAACCTAAGGCCGTATTCCCCCTCCCGCCACTGAGGCGGACGAACAAGGACGGAGAGGAAATGGCAGGAGACGTTTTATGAATGGAGGGAGGGGTGCGTGTCCCTGTAGGTGCCCCGCCGAGGCAGCCACAGGGGGTTTTCCCCGGGAGCGAGTGCTTTGATAACCGGCGCAATCCCAGAGGAGAGGCTGCCCAGTGCTGGGGGGTTGGCACACAGCCGCTGGAGGTGGCAATGGCTCTTCTAGAGCCCCTGTGCTTGCCCCCATGGACATTGCCCCAATCTTTCCAAAGTCCCCCGGCTCCAGGAATGCTCTCGGCAGATCCCGCCTGCTGCCCCCGAGGACCACCGGGCTCCCGCCTCCATGTATGGATGGGAAATGCAAGACCAGAGGCTGTGGTGACCCACGCCCGGGCCAAGGCCAGGTCTCGCCATGCCCGGAGCCCTCTGTCCTCCCCTCCAGGGCCAGCCGAGGCCTCCGATCACCTTCTCCGAGCTGGACTCCAAGACTGCTTCCCACGTGCCTCCCGCTAAGTGTCTAAGCTCCATGAGCCCTTTCCAGACTACGGGGGAGGACCTGGGAGGGGACAGGGCCTCTGGGCATGTGGTGTCCTCCAGCCCCAGGCTGGCCCTTGCACTTGGCCACCACCCCTAGAGCAGATGAGATGCTTTTCAAGGGGCTGGAATCTGAGCCCCAGGTGTGCCCCCTGTCTGCATGTGTGGGGTGACCAGTGGCCTCTGTTGATGGGAGCAGGAGGGTAGGGGGTGCGGGGTGGCAGTGACCAGGGCACCCCAGCTTGGCTCCAGGCCGAGTATTCTGTCCCCCAAGGTGCAGCGCCCGGTGGAGAGGGGCCTGGGTGTGTGGCTGGAAAGTCACTTACATCCCCATTACACCGATGAGGACGTGGAGTGTGCAGCAGGGTACCCCAAGGCCGGCACTGGAGCCCCGTGCTCCAGGAGAAGAGAGGACACCATGGGGGACCCATGACTCCAGGAGATTTTGGGTGGGTAGGGTGGGGGCTGCCAGGAGGGCCTGGAGCCGAACCAAGGGCTGGCTGTAGCTGCTGGGTGGCGGGGGCCTGGCTTGCCCCCCAGCCCTGATGCCGCGCGGCACATGCGTGGGAACTGTCATCTCATCACCGTTATTCCTGGTCCCCACTGGCTGCCAGGCCCAGCTGTCCCCAGACCCTAGAGCTGGTGTCCCCCCTCTGCACACCCTCCCCACACCTGCCCCTCCCCCGGTGCTGGGTTCCTGTTGGGTGGGACCTGCCATGACCGAGGGCTTACTCACGCCGGGCGGTGGCTCACCCAAGGACCTGCAGCCCCACGGCTGGGAAGGAGGCAGCCAGGGAGCTGGGCTCGTCGGTCCCGAGAACACGGCATGGGCACTGCTGGGCACTGAGGCTGTGGGACCAGTGGTGGGTGTCCAGGCACGGGGGCTCCAACAGAGCTTGTCTTTCCAAGGATGTGGGCCGGCGCCTGGCCAGTCGTATGCCCAAATGAGGGCGAGAGGGGTAGCCGCCCCTCCCCAGACTCCTGTGGGCTTCTTTCTCCCAGGTCCCTGAGTTGGTTGAGCCCACCGGGGACCCCTGCCACCCAAAGTCTGTATGCGGCCTTACTTCACCCCCATTATCCCATTCATCTGTGAGACAGCCAGTTTTGGAGGGAGAGCCCCATGGGCAGAGCTGGGATCCGATCCAGGAAGGCTCCTGAAATAGTGACACCCACCATTCAGCCTCTGTTCCTTGGGCCTCGGAGGTTTCCGGACTGCAGGAGGCTTGCAGGTGAGGGCTGCTCCGGGCGGAGGCAGGGGCCTTTCCACCGGCTCGCACGGGAGTGGGAGCCACTGATCTCCTGGGCCAAAGTCCAGGCTTTGGGGACCAGAGCCGAAGGCCATCCTCTCACCTCCGGGAACTCGGCCTGCCAGTGCCCCACTCAGCACCTCCACTCGGCCAGGGGCAGCTTGCCCTGCCCCATTCTCCACCTCGTCCAGAGGGCAGGAGGCCAGGGGAGGGGTTCACCCACATGACCTTCTCTGGGCCGCCATGCAGGTGGGGCCGCTCAGCTCACTCACACCTTGCTTCCTCCTCCTGATGGCTGGCTCACTCTCACTCCAGCCTCCTCCGTGGGGAACAAGGCCCAGGAGCCTCTAGAGGCCAATCTGGGTCTGTCCTTGTCCCCTCCCCATGGCCTCCTTCCTGGATTTTCAAGAAGCCTGAGTGATGTAAAACATCAAGTGTATTTATACCCGATGTAAACAACTCTATAACCAGAAGTCCCCGTCCTGAATGAATGCTGTTTGTTCCCCTTGTGCCCAGGCTTCAGCTGGTGTGTGGGGGGGGGGGCAGGTTGGGGCGTGGGGCACCAAGTCAGGCAGGGGGAGTGTCCCCTCGCTCCCCATGCAATGCCCTGTGGATGGGTGGGGCCCATAGGTGAGCTGCCACTGCTCGGGGTGGGTTTAGGGGCCCCGAGCTCAGCCCGGCTCTCCTGGGCAGATGACAGAGGGGCACAGCCAGTGGACTTGCAGGTAGGGTGTAGGTGCAAGGGGCAGGCACAGAGCCGCAGAGCGATGACAGATCTTCACCTTAGCCCTGGTCCCAATGCCAGCTGCCCGGGGAGGGGACGAGGACGGCCAGGGGCCACCCGGTGGTGAGGGAAGGGGCAGTCAGCTGGCTGCAGCAAGAGGCAGAGGCGCCACTACCCATGGCCGAGTGCCTGCTGAGCTCTCCTGCTTTCTGAACCTCCCGACAAGCCTGGGAGGTCGGGATTGTCACAGATGGGGAAACTGAGGCTGGGAGTTAGCCAGGGAGGGGGCCGGCTGGGATGGGTCCATGGGTCCCAACAGGCTCTGTCTGGCACCCTCTGAGGTTTGGAGGCGTCTGCCCGTAAACGTCAAGCCCTGTTTAGATCAGGCTCTGTGAATAGCAGGAGCTGTCACCGCGCCGCCCACCCAGCTTCCCGGAGGCCTTGACGCCTGAGACCGGTGGGGGCGCCTGCCTGGGGTGGACACCCACCCCGACGGTCCAACTCAGGGGCCGCCCTCCTGGCCTTCCACTCACAGCGCCCCTCCCACAGTCCTCTGCCGCACCCCGCTCCCGCTGCTCAACGGCCCCTCCTCCGGGAACCCCGCGGACCCCAAGCTCTGCATTCCCAGGGGCCTGGTCATTTCTGAGCACTGTGGGGGAGCCCAGGGGGCAGGGGCGGTCTCAAGGCCAGAGGGCGGCCCCCGGATGTCAGGGGAACAAGGACAGAGTGAGATGTGTCCCGCCCACTTCCAATTCACCGAGGAGAAGACCGAGGCCCTGAGACAGGACCACCCAGGGCCACCCAAAGGAGGTGCTGGGGTTCCCCATCTGCCCTGCCAGACTCCAAGCCGCCCCCTTCCCCAGGGCACAGGAGCCGCAGGAAGGAGCCAGGACGGGGGGACTGTCCGCCGGAGCCCCGGCAAGGCCAGCGGGAGGGGCGGGCGACCCCAAGCGCTCTCAGGGCAGCTCAGGAGGGGACAGGCCCAGGGAGAGGGTCCCCCACGCAAGTCACACTCTCTTGCCCCCAGGCCCCTGCCCCTGCCTCTACCTGGTGCCCCCACCCTGTTTCCTCAGGACCGTGTGCCCTCAGGGCCTCCCCAGTTCTCCCCGCCAGCCACTGCAGCCCCAACCCCTCCCCTGCCCCACACTCCCCCTGCTCCCTGCTCTGGGCTCCAGGCACAGCCTCCCTGGGCAGTCAGCACCCTCTTCTGCATCGTGGTCACAGCCCCCCGCCACCCCGCCCTCTGCGTGCAGCTCCAGCCCAGGCCGCCCACCTGCGGGACCCTCCTGGGCAGCCCACCCTGCCTCCCCTCCTGCCCTCCACTGCTCCAGTTCCCCACGGGCTGGCCTGACCCGGGCTGATTCATCCGTACCCCCCTCCTCCGGAGGACAGACGCCATGGCTGAGCCCACTGGCCTGGCCCCTGGCCCCCCACTGCCCCCTGCCCCTCGCTGAGCACCCAGGGCCTCTGCCCTCCCCACCCAGTCCAGCCCTGTTCTCCCTGCTCCACCTCCCAGGACCCGGCTGGAGGGCACTGAGCCGTGGAGATGGCAGGACCCCTCAGGGCCCTGGGGAGTCTGCACTCTGGGAGCCCACAGCCTGGGGGCCAGCTGGATGGGGGGCTCAGAGACCAGCGAGGACCGGGATTGAGGGTGCAGGATCGGGGATGCTGCATGGAGGAGCCGCAGGGCCCTCCCCTCCTGGGACCTCAGTTTGCCCACCTGGGAAAGGGGGGATTCCTTCCAAATGGCTCCCAGCACCCTCCCAGCTGCGCGTCTCCTGAGGCTGAGGTGCTGGGAGCTTTTCAGGGCTTGAGTGTCCTCAACCCTGGAGGGGCAGCAGCACCAAGGGCATTTCACCCCCTCTTGAAGGTGCAGAAATTGGGGCCACCCAGGCCACCGAGTTGCTCTGTGTGACCTTAAGCATGTTACGGGCCCCTCTGAGCACAGCTTTTCCGGACCCCCAGGCTCCCGGCAGGCACCCAAGACGCGGTGCGAGGAGGGCCGATGAGGCAGGTGGACAGGAGCCCCCCGAGTCCCCTGAGACCTCGGCCACACCCCCACCTCTGTGAACAGGGAGCTTGGGACAAAGGGTGCCCCCAGCCCCGGAGCTCGAGGCGCCCACCGCATGCGGGGACCCTGGCCGCTCCCTCCGCCCACCTGTGGCTGTTAAACCCTCGGGGCTTCGTGCCAAGGACTTAAATGGGGAAAGCGTTGGGTGTGTTTATAAACCAGCCCCAGCGGGGTCTCCCCTTTCCCCGGCGGCCCCACACATCCTGAGGCTCCTGGGGCTCCAGCTGGGGAGCCTGGCAGAGAGGGAACCTCACCTGCTATGGGGGTCCCCAACCATGCCCCAAGCCAGGGTTGCCCTCCCGGGGAAAGACGTGTCTGAGCAGGGGCTCCTGATGGGGTCCTGGATGGACTTGGGGCGTGAAACTGGCAGGAGGGGTGGGCCAGGTGCACATGCCCTGCACGAGTCATTGGGGGCCCAGATGCAGCCCACTGAGGGGGTCGGCATGTCCCCAGTGTGCCCAGACCCCTAGTGAGGTCCCACAGTCACCATGTCACCCATCAGTGCCACGTTGCGATATTTTGATGTTTTAGCCTCACTGACTCTTTGGGAGTCCTCAGTATTTTGTTCAGAAGGGGTCCACAGATGTCACCAGTCACTGAGGGTCCAAGGACTGGCAGGTGCTGCCCAAGGCCATCGGAGTCTGCCATGTCCGGGAGGGGAGTGGGGGGCACCACCCCATCCTTCAGCACCTGCCCACGGGACGGCCGCCCTCTCCCACGTGGCAAGTGCCGCAGCTCATTGGTAACGAGGGGGCAGCAGTTTACATTTTGCAAACTAGTTTTCTTTTTAAACTCACAAAAAGCAGCCCATGGAGGTTGGGGGGAGGGGGACCCTAACCCAGCAGGGTCCCCAGCCCAGGGCAGGGTGCCTGGGGGTGTCTCCAAGTCACATGCTTTCCCTAAGCCTCAGTTTCTTTTTCTGTCAAATGGGCATAATGAACACTCTCTCCCTCAAGGGGAAGTTGTGAGAATTACATGAGTGAGTGTGTGTGAGTGTGAGTGTGTGTGTGTGTGTGTGTGTGTGTCCAGTTTTCTTGGTGACCAGCTGCCCTGGGGAAGGACATGGGGCTGCCCAGGAAGGCCCCAGCTTGTTCATCCATTCGTTCAGCGGCTCCTGCACCTGCCCGCGCCAGGTGTAATCTGAGGGTCCCGCCCCAGTGGGACACCCCTCCGCGCAGGTGCACCTCGACCCCGATGACCGCAGCCCTCGTGAGCTCTCCTGACCGTGGGCTGAGCCCCGAGCCCCTGGGGGGGCCGCGCTGAGGGTGCGTCTGGGCTCCAGCGGGCGCGGGGCAGGGAGCTCGGCCTCACTGGCTGTGCCCCGGATCTCGGCGAGCCCCTCCCGGGCCCTCCCACAGGGGTGCGGGGTGGGTGGCGTCAGGGCCTCCAGGCGGCGCTGCTGCCTCTCCAGACGGGGAGAGCCCGGGGCCAGCGACGCGCAGGCGGCGCCGGGGAGCCGCAGCCTTGGGCGGACCGGGACCAGGAGGGACACCCCGGGACGCCGCCACCACTCGGCACGACCGCCCCTGCCAGCAGGAGGGGGAGAGGCAGCCACGGGCTCGGGAAGAGAGAGCAGTGAGAGTGCCCCCCAGGACCCAGTGACCCCACAGGCCCCCCCTCAGGACCCAGTGACCCCACAGGCACCCCACCCAGGACCCAGTGACCCCGCAGACCCCCCACCCAGGACCCAGTGACCCCGCAGGCCCCCCCACCCAGGACCCGGTGACCCCGCAGGCCCCCCACCCAGGACCCGGTGAGCCCGCAGGCCCCCCCAGGACCCAGTGACCCCGCAGGCCCCCCACCCAGGACCCAGTGACCCCGCAGGCCCCCCACCCAGGACCCAGTGACCCCTCAGGCCCCCCCAGGACCCAGTGACCCCATAGGCCCCCCCAGGACCCAGTGACTGCGCAGACCCCCCCACCCAGGACCCAGTGACCCCGCAGGCCCCCCCAGGACCCAGTGACCCCGCAGGCCCCCCACCCAGGACCCAGTGACCCTGTAGGCCCCACTCAGGACCCAGTGACCCCGAAGACCCCCACCCAGGACCCAGTGACCCCACAGACCCCCCAGGACCCAGTGACCCCGCAGGCCCCCCACCCAGGACCCAGTGACCCCGCAGATCGCCCTCCCAGGACCCAGCAACCCCATAGGACCGCCCCCCCCCCGGGACCCAGTGACCCCTGAGATCCCTGCCCAGAGCCCAGTGAACCCCCCCACACTCCCACCCCCCAGGACTAAGGGAGCTGGTGAGCGAGGGGATGGCCCTCACTGCATCGTTCCTGACGCCAGCTGTCTCGGTGCCTGTGTCCACACCTGTGGGGTCGTGGGGACTCTGAGTGAGCACGTGTCCAGCCCTAGAAGCGTCCCCCACTGCTCCTGGGTCAGAACCCGGGGTGCTCCGAGGGGGTCCTGGCGGAGCACCGCGTGGGGAAGCGTCGGGGGTGCGGACACGTTTGGCCTCTGAGGAAGGGGCGGGCACTGGCCTGCAGCTGTGAAGTGGTGCCCGGGACGTGCCCGTGCAGGACCCAGTGCGGCTGGGGTCTCTTCCTCAGTGTAAACCGCCCACCGCCCACCCCCAGAGGCCGCCCCTTCCTTCTGGACAGCAGCCTGGGGCTCCCCTGCGACCAGCTCCCCTGCCAGGCCACGGAGCCAGCCGCAGGTGGGGAGGCCCAGGCAGCCGCTGCGCCCACTGGCCTGGCAGGGCCTCAGGGAGCTCTGGGCCCCCTGCAGACCCAGGGGGGGCAGTGCCCCTCTGGCCTCGGTTTCTCCCCTGGAACATGGTGCTAGAATTCCATCATGCCTCCCCCTAGGGAGACACCCTCACCTGCCAGCCTGTGGGGGTGCCCACCACCAGCTCCTCCACCCAGCCAGGAGCCGCACATGGGTGGCATCCCATCCTCCCAACACCCCGGCAGGTGCTGTTTCCAGAATTCTCCCCTCAGAGGAGGGGACTGAGGCACAGGGGTCGCAGCCCCCCACACCGCAGGGACACGCCTGCAGCTGGCAGAGCCTACTTCCCTGGGGTCCCTGCCCCAGGCACCCTCGCCCTCAGCCCCAAAGCCGCTTGAGGCAGATGGTGTCCCTGTTGAGGCGCTGAGGCTGGGGGACAGTAAGCACCCTCCCAGGGTCACCTGGGTGGAGGGGTGGGGCTGGGACGGGACAGTTGGCTCTGGGCGGCTGGGTGTGAACGTGCCCGTTCGGCCAGGCTGGACGCGAGTGGACGCACATTGGTGGGGGGGGTTCTGGTTCGGAGAGGCAGGGCCCTGGAGCCCCGTGGGCCCCACTGAGGGCTGCTCCCCCTTCCAGCTGTGTTGCTAGCCCTCCCCACTGCCCGGCCATCCTGGTAAGAACCTCATCCCCCATCTCGTGAACCCAGAGAGGCTGAGCCACCCGCTCTGAGTCACACAGCCTGGCAGGGAGCGCGCTGTGTGGGCGAAGAGTGAGAAACCCGCCCGGGGCCTGGGATGTTCTGACAAGCAGCCGCCGCGTGCTCCAACCACAGAGCGCTGGCACCTGCCCCGCAGCCGCGCTGCTGAGAAGAAGCAGATGGACGGGGGACCGATGGACGCCTGAGGGAGACCTGGGCTGGGAGGGAGCCCCTCGGCGGTCGCTGGCATCCCTGGTCGGGCGGAGGGGACAGGCCTGGCCTTGCTGGAGAAGTGAGACCCTGTCCAGCTGTGGGGCCAGGGTGCTGCCGGGCGTCCACCGGCCCCCTGACCGCCCAGCGAGGGGCAGCCGAGGAGGGCAGCACAGGCCTGAGCTCAGACCAGCCCTGCCCAGGGCCTGGATTCCCGGGGAGGTCAGGCGGGAGGTGGCCCGTCCCCCAGGCACTCCCCGCGGGTGTCCCAGGACGCACCCGTCTTTCCAGGTCCCACGCCTTCCTGCCGTGGCCGCCCCTTCCCCTTATCCTCTCCCTTCCCTCCCCTGTCACCCCCTTCCCGGAACTCCCCTGGGCCCACCAATGCCGGACCCCTGGTCACCCGCCCAGCCCCCCGGCAAGCCCTCCCCCAACTTTCTTGCTCAGCTGACTCGCTCCTCGAAGCCCTGGGGCAGAATTAGTGCCCCGCCCCTTGTTTCAGTCCTTACCCTGGGCCGTCTCTGCTCCCCATTTCATGGGCATCCTCCGGGCAGACTGAGGTCTCCAAGGGCAGGAACTGGGAGACCCTGATGTGTCCCTGACCCCCGTGCACAGGGCAGAGCTCGGAGAATGTCCACGTCCCCCCACTCCACCCCCCACCCCCCTCGATGGCCTGGGCACCTCATTCTGACCACCCAGTCAGCCCTGCCTCTGGGGTCCCACGGCAGCCCGAAGGGGGGCCACAGCTCCAGCACTCAGAACCCAGGAACTGGGCCCCAGGGTGGGGTCCCCTGCCAGGGCCTGGGCTGGGGGGTCTCTAGATGGGAGAAAGAGGGTGCTTGCGTGAGGCGGGGAGTGGGAACGGTAGGTGAGTGGGTAGGGGGATGGGGAGTTAGTAATTAGAGGGAGGGTGGGAGGATGGGGCTGGGGGTGGGTGACTGAATGTGGGATGGGGGTGAGTGGGAGTGGGTAGACATGGGGCTGTAAACTAAAGGGCACCATTGTAGTCAGCCCTGGCCTGAGTCGGGGACCCAGGTTCAAGCCCCAGGAATGGCCCCTGCCTCTCTGGGTGGCTGTGGGCAGCCACGGGGCCTCTCCCAGAACCACAGCCAGAAGTGAGCACTGCCTCCTGGGCCTGGGTCTGGGAACAGGGAGACAGGGGCTGTGGGGCCCCAACCAGCTCCTGAATGAACCCACACACAACCAGCGGGGGGGAATCCAGACCTTCACTCAGCTCTGATCTTAAAGCCTGAGTGTCACCCCGGCACATCCTCTGGTCAGGAGGCAGAGCCAACCTGAAGGTGGGCAGAGGCTGCTGCTGACCCTCAAAGGCCCAGGGGGCTGGGCAGCGGGATGGGGAAGGTGGCCAAGAGCCTGGGCCCCAGAATTCTTGAGATCTCAAATCATGAAGATCCTGAACCCTCAGCCTTTCCAATCCATCAGTGTATGTACCCCGAGAATCTCTGTTGAAGGAGCCAGACACAGTCCTGCCCTTAGCTGACCACCCATTGGAGGGAGACAGAAAATCAAGGCACAAACCACAAGTTGTGATGAGAGCTAGAAAGATAACCCAGGGACTGAGATTTTAAACAAAATCACTTCCCGTAGGGAGTGGTCAGAGAAGGTGTATCAGTTAACTAATGCTGCGTAACAAATGTCCCCGAAACTCAGAGGCCTCAGTCAGGGCTGGGTGGCGCTGCTGATCTGGACCAAAGGCACCCACGTGTGTGTGGCCAGCCGGAGGGTCAGCTGAGGCTGCTTCTAGGATGGCTTCACGTGTGTCTGAAGGGCAATGGCTACCGGCCACGTGGCCTGTCACAGCCTCAGGCTGATGTGAGTGTCTCCACACGGCAGGCCTGTGCCCAGGAGAGGGCAAAAGCTGCAAGGCCCCTTGAGGTCCAGGCTCAGGGCCTGCACAGCTTCACTCTCGCCACATTCCTTGGGTCAACGCAGTTCCCAAGGCCAAAGGGTGGTGACGGGAACTCCACCTCTCAGCAGAAGGAGGGGGTCCTGGGTCCATTTCAGGGACTGGCTGGCCGTTTGTTTTGCACTGGTCTGCCACGGAAGCCCCCCTGAAGTGGTGACAGTTAAGCTGAATCGTGATTGACGGAAAGGAGCCAGCCGCAGGGGCCGGGGAGGGGAGGGAAACCTCCTCAGCAGAGGAGCCAGCAGGTGCAAAGGCCCTGAGGCATCAAAGAGCCTGGGGGTGCCCAGGGGGCAGGTGATAAGCTCAGGGTGGTAATGAGATGGGAGTAACTTGTGGCTCTCACTCTGAATGAGGAGGGAGCCCCTTGGGGGTGTGCAGAAGAGCACGTGCTCTGACTTGTTTGACAGGCTCCTCCAGCTGCCCTGGGGGGAACGGAGGAGCAGAAGGTGACCCCGGACACAGAGGGCTGGGTGGGACGCTGGGGTCCAAGAGAGAACTGAGTGCAGGTGGCTCCAGAGATGGAAACAATGCCAGAATCCCAGGACCTTAATTCTTTAAGCCAGAATCCCGAAATCCTGTTTCATTCCCCTTTACTGCAATGACTCTAGAACCTTCCACCCATTCTCTTCTTCCCCTGGCCGGTGGCCTCTGCTGGGACAGGCGGGGCTCCTGGTTCAGCCTGTCCCCCACCTTGGGAGTCCGACTGCATTTGTGCAGGACCCTCCAGAGGCTCTGCAGGCCCCACAGAGATGGGGAAGGGGGTGAGATGCCACCCCTGAGAGCTGGCCAGGGACAGCCGGGCCATGGGGCGCAGGGGGAACAGGCTGGACACTCAGGAGCACTGCCCACCCGTGTCCTGCCCCAGCCCGTGCCAGGCGCAGTGCACTCTCCAGAAGGACCTGTGCCTGTGGGCTGGGGTCGGGTTGTGCTGTGACCTTTGGGCAGGTGGGGTCACCTCTCTGAGCCTGTTTCCTCCCTGGGGAGACATCATGGGCTGTTATGGTGAAGTGAGGGGAAGGGGGAGGGCATTCAACCTCTCACCACCCATGTTAGCCATTCCCACCGTCAGTCATTCAGCAAGCATTTCTTGAGCACCTACTGTGCATGTGTCTTGGTGTGGAATTGGGGGATGCAGGGATAAACAAGGTACAGTCCCCACCCCTAAAGGGACCACAGGTCTAATCCAGTGTGGACAATGTCCTGGCAGAGATCTGTACTAGGGCTTGATGGACCTGCCTGAGGGAGGGGGGAGGCTTTCCAGAAGAAGTGACATTTCACTGGGTTTTGAGGGATGAGTAGGAGCTTGCCCTTTTGAGAAGCAAGTGAGGGCAGCAGGCGCTATGGGAGCAGGGGTTCCGAGGTGTGGAGACCCAGGCCTTGTGGAGGAGCAGCAGGGCCTAAGATAGCTCACTCCCCTCTCTAGGCCTCAGTTTCCTTGTCTATTGAATGAGGATAAAAATACCCGCCTCCAAAATGAGATAACGGCTGTGGAAAGTGCTCGGTGAATGCTAATGTTCTCTATTTAATTTCCCATGTTCTTTTTTGAGGCCAGGGTTATTTCTGTCCACGGTTGGCTATTTCCAGGCCCAGAGCTCGTCCTTTCCCACAGAGGACAGAGCTGAGCCTGCCCGCCGGGCACACTCCCTGCTCCAGGTCCTGTGGGAGGATGGGTTCGGGGTCGTGGGGGGCAGAAACAGAGATGTTCTTCCACCAAAGCCACATGCACCCCTGGGAAGCCCAGAGCTCCACCAGCCCAGCCGGGGAGACCCGGGACGGCCCATTCCAGTCCCAAGGCCTCCAGAGGCCTGCGCGAGGGTGGATGGAGGACGAGAACCATTCGCCAACACGTGCGGTCCCACCGTTGCCCGCCCAGAAACAGTGCCCCCAACCCAGCCCCGCTGTCCAGCCTGCGGGGGGCTGCGCCCCATTTCCACCATGGCAGGTCCCAAGGACTGACCCAGAAGTGTGCACGCTTGGGAAGGTGAGGAGGGAAGGAGGGGAAGGGGGCAGAGGGCAGGGTCCCCAGGCAGCCATCACCCCCAAACTAGCCCCCCTGCTGCTGGCCAGGAGGCCTGGGGCACCCACTTCTCTGCAGAAGTCCCCTCTCCGTGTCCCTCCCACCCCAAGAGCCTCCCAGGGGCCCTTCCAGGCTGTCCGTGGGCTCTGACCTCACCGCGGCACGGGATGGGGTGGCAGGAGAGCGCCAGGGGCAGGGGGCTGGGGTTGGGGTGTGCGGGGCAGGGGTAGGGCAGGGCCCCTAGGTGTGCGGACGGCCTGGCATGGGTGCGGCCAGTTTGCAGGAGGCGGGGGGCAAAGCCGCCTCAGCTTCGGTGGTGGGGCCCCAGGATAAGAGGCTGCTGAGGTGGGCCCCCCGGTGACACCTGCCCTGGGGGGTGACGGGGGGCACACAGCCCTGCCAGGACCCTGACTCAGTCGCAGACGCCTCGGAGGCAGGGGTTCCGAGACCTGAGAACTGGAGGACTTGGGGGTTCTGGAACCACAGGCAAGTCCAGCTCAGGTCCCCCGGGCAGCAGCCCCGGCAGGAGCTGTCACGGGCCCCTCTAGCCAGGGCCGCCTTCGCTGCGATGCCCACCCGCCCGCTCCCCAACACCCACCCCAGGGAGCAGCCTCACCACCCCCCAGCCTGGAGCCACCGGGCAACTGACCCCCCATCAGTGCCTGCTTCTGGCTCTGCTCCCCAGGCTGCAACCCCCAGCCCAAGTCCAGCCCGATGGTGTGGGGGGGCCTGCCCTGGGCAGGGGAAACCCCCAGGTCACCGTCCCCATCCCCAAGGGAGGGTGGCGTCTTGTGTGTCCCCTTCTGGCCTCCCTCCAGATGCACCTGAGAAGTGGGGAACACAGGAAGAGCAGCCTGGAGACCCCCAGAGAGGGGCTGGAACCCCGGCTCTGCCCAAAAGGCTTGGTGGCTCCAGGCAGGTGCCCCCCCCACTCTGTGTTCCATGGCGTCACTGGGGTCCTCATGAGGATAAATGAGAAGTCCTATTTGTGAAACCCCAGCACGGCCTCGAGGCAAACCTGTGCCAATGAACAGCCCTTTGGAGTGTTCGGGGCACGAGTCAGCCCAGGGAGTGCCCTGAGAAGGACACGCGGGGCCCACAAGGCGTCCGGTTGCCTCTCGTGTTCCAGGAGATTTGGATTCCCTTAGGGACTGACCTCTGGGACCCACCCACCACTGACCCCACCCCCCCATTCCACTAGGGACCCCAACACTGCTGATCGGGTTGTGGGTGTCTTTGGAGGGCCCGGGTGAGACTGGTGATCAGAGCCCTTGGGCCACCCGACTCAACGGGCCACGCTGGAGGCCCCCACTGAGTGTCCCTGGGGGATCTGGGGTTGGCCTGGCCGCCCCCTTCCCCATGGTGGCCCTACGCAGCATAACTCTGGCCCCAGAGAAGCTTCCAGCTTTACAATCCGGCCACGAGGAGGGTATGCGTTTCCCGTGGCTGCTGTGACAAACAACCACAGATGGCGCCTCCTCACAGCCCCCCGCCCACTGCTGCACCCCACTTTCCCACCCTCACCTCTCCCGGGCCTGAGACTCCTTTACTGATGCTGGATGGGCTGTGGGGGAAGTCGCCCGCCCCAGGCTCCTGGGGGCCCAGCTCGGAGCTGCTGTCCGGGGGGTTGACCCCTGACTCCCTCCCACGGCCCTGGGACCCCCAGCAGGGAAGGGTGGCCTCTCAGCAGCTCCGCCCGCACCCACCCTGGGCCCACCTCCAGCATCCAGAGGGGGCAGGTGACCAGAGGCCAGAGACACCTGTGGGCGAAGTCCAAAGCTGGGAGCCAGCCCGGGTCCCCAAACTCCCCCACACCCTTGTCCCTCCGTCACGCCTTCTTCACTTGGCAGCATTTGTGAACACCCACGGTGATAAGGGGTGGGCCCCCTTCCCGGCAGGGGAGCGCCAGGGCCAGGTGCCCCCACAGGTGTTGGAGCACTGCATCGAGGCACGTCGTCCTCCACCTCCCTCATCAGACTGGCACTCTCCGAGGGCGGATGTGTCGGGTGGCGGCCCCTCGGCTCCAACGCTGGGCACACGGGCGCCAAGCAGACCCCGGGGACAGCAGCTCCCTGCCCTCCACCCCATGTCCTCTCTTTTGGCAATGGCTTCTTGTCCTCTGAGGCTTGGCAGTGCCAGCCACTCAAATAAATTAGTGTCCTGTCCCTGCTGACTCACGCATGAGAACACTGGGTCCTGCCCGCGGCCGCCCCCCACCCGGCTCTGTGCCACCAGGAGCCGCCAGCCCCACTCCCACCCGCTGTCGGTCCTTGTGGAGTCCGGGATCCCGCAGTTCTGTGCCACTTGCGATCTCATTCGAGCCCTGGGAGAGGCAGGGGCCTATGGATGAGGAAACTGAGGCTCAGGGAGGGACGGGGGTCCACGTTCCCATCGGCTGTGACACCACAGAGCCCGGCAGCTGGAACCCCCCCCTCTCCTGGGACCCCTGGACTTGGGGGATCTCCAGGACCGGCCATGGCTGCTCATCCTGGAACTGCCTGGGTGACAGGCAGCCCCCAGCCCCACCCACACACCAAGGGGACCCCAGGGACACTGTGGTCCAAACGGGCCGTTTCACAGAGCAGGACGCCAAGCTGCAGACAGGGAACCGAGAGTGTGGCCTCTTGGCCCCTTTGTCCCCCACCCCGACAGGCCCTGTGGCCGGGCTGGCCTGGGTCAGCTCTGAGCCTCAGTGGCCTCCGGGGTCACACGGGGGAGTTGTAGACCCAAGGGAGCAGCACCAGGGCCCGGCCCAGCTGCCGCTGCCCGAACCCCAGCCGAGGAGGAGGTGGGAGAAGGGCCACCACCCAGGCCGGCCCGGCGGGGCGCGGGGACACTGCCCGCAAGTCTCCGCCTCAGTCCTGCAGGACGTTTTGCAGACTGATACCCAGATTTAAAAAAAGTTCATGCGCTATGAGAATGTATTTGGGGAACATCCTCCCTCATAACAAGTGTTCAAGTTCTACGAGAACACACCCCGTATATAAATGCTCAACGTCGCTACTTCGAGCAAATGCTTTGTGTTATCACCTCTTGAACTAAAAACTCACGGGCTTTCAGCGGAGCAGTGGGGGGCGGAAAGGAGGAGGCGGGGAGGGGCGCTGTCCTCCCGTCGGGTGTCATGGAGGGCCCAGCAGCGTCACAGACAGCGGCCGGCCCGGAGGAGGGCGAGCCCGGCAGGGCGGGAAGCCACGGCCACCGGCTCCACGGACGCTCCTCACCGGCCTCCCGCTGTGGGCGGCTCCCGGGCAGGCCTCCCGGGGGCGGGGGGGCGCCGATCACCGGGTCCCGGCCGAAGTGAACAGGCGCCTGGCCCGGGAGGCCGCCTGCCACCAGCCCGGGGCGGGAGGATGCCACTCTGCGGTCGAGCGTTGCCCTCGTGTCGTTGTTGTTGTTTAATTCAATTTTATTGACATATATATACCATACAATCATCCAAAGTGTACAACTGTTCACAGTACCGTCATACCGTTGTGCATTCATCACTGCAATCAATTTTTTGAACATTTTCCTTGTACCAGAGAAAGTAAAAATGAGAATAAAAAAATAAAAGTAAAAAAGAACACCTAAATCATCTCCCCCATCCCACCCTATTTTTCATTTAGGTTTTGTCCTTGTTTTTCTACTCATCCATCTATGCACTGGATAAAGGGAGTGTGAGCCACAAGGTCTTCACAATCACACTGTCACCCCTTGTAATCTATATTATTGTGTAATTGTCTTCAGGAGTCCAGACTGCTGGGTTGGAGTTTGGTAGTTTCAGGTATTTACTTCTAGCTATTCCAATGCATTAAAACCTAAAAAGTGTTATCTATATAGCGCATAAGAATGTCCACCAGAGTGACCTCTCGACCCCATTTGGAATCTCTCAGCCACTGAAGCTTTATTTCTTTTCATTTTGCTTCCCCCTTTTGGTCAAGAAGATGTTCTCAATTCCATGATGCCGGGTCCAGGTTCATCCCCAGGAGTCATATCCTGCGTTTCCGGGGAGATCTACACCCCTGGGAGTCAGGTCCACGTCATGGGGAGCGTTGCCCTCGTTTTTAAAACCAGTTGCATTGGTTCATCTTCACAGGGACCGAGTTTCTGTCGGGGATGGAGGAGTGTTGGCAGCGGAGGGGGCCGAGGGTGGTGCGTGGGGAATGCAATCCACACCACTGAATTGTATTCTTGAAAGTGGTTAAAATAGGAAATTTTACGCTGTATATATGTTACCCCAATACAAATACATTTTTTAATTAGAAGCATTCCTGGATGGATCACAGAGGACCCCGACACACTAGTGAAATCCAAGAGGACCACACCTGGGCGCTGTGAGGCTGCGGGCCTGCGTCCAAGGACTCGAGTGGTGTCGAGACGGAGCCGGACCCAGGGCCGGGCCCCTTTCCATCACCGTGTGACCCCGCTGGACGCCCTCTCTGGACAGAGCACAAGGTTTAGAGCCACCCCCCGCAGCAGGGACCCGCCCCTGTCCCATCTCTGTGCCCGCTGCCTCCAGGCCTTCACACCTGCTCCTCCCTCTGCCTAGGAAGCCTTCCCCCCACGAGCTCTTACTCATCCCTCAAAACCCAACATGGCCACCATCTTGTCTGGGAAGCTTCCTCTGACCTGCTGGTCCTCACCTCCTCTGCATCTGTGGCCATAGTGGGTGGTCATCAACCGGGTTCATGACTGTTCTTCCAGGGCCCCATGAGCGGCACTGATGCAGGGGCCACATCCCGTGTATCTTCCACCACTGTGCACCTCAGATCAGGTCTGGCACAGAAGAGCAGGTCCAGGAGGGTGAGACAGGTGGTGGGTCACACGTCATCCGCACAAGAGCCCTGGGAAAGAGACACACTACAGATGGGGGAACTGAGGGCTCCAGGTCACACTGGGAGGCAGCAGCCAGGCCCTCCGTGGAGCCCAGGACATGTGACACCCTCTCCTGATCCTGCTCCCCAGCACCAAGCTGCAGACAAACTGGACTCACACCAAGGCCCAGGACCACCCCCACCCCCAGAAACTGGCATGCATGCTCAGGTACACCTCTGCACCTGCACGCACCTACAAGCTGCCTCGTTCCCCAAACCGTCTCTCCAGCTGTATCAGCCCACGTCCTGGCCAAGGTGTGCATGGGGGTGGGATTGCAGAGGGAGCCTTGAGAATTTACACCTGGGGTGGGGGCAGGGGCGGGAACTTGGGAAGATGGGTGACAGGCTGGGAAGGGTCCAACTTTTGGGTAGGAGCTCATGTTGTCATCCCAGATCCAGATCCTTGACCACATGGGTGAGAGGCCAATACCCAAAGACGGACTGACCCTGCTCCTCCAGGTCCCAGGCAGGGATCACCTGGAGTGTGAGGATCCAGGTTCTGGGCTACTATACCCCAGAGGAGGTAAGTGCTCTGAGATGTCTCACTTTAGAACATGGCCTGACCTCAGTTATATACTGAGCTGTGACCTTAATCACAAACTGACCCTATCTTGCCACACTTTGAGCCCTGACCTGGTCATACGCGGGGTCCTGACCTTGGTCATATACTGAGCCCTGACCCTGGTCACACTCTGAACCTGATCCTGGTCACACACTGATCTCTGACCCTGCTCACATGCTGAGCCCTGATCCTGGTCACATGCTGAGCCCTGACCCTGGTCACACACTGAACCTGATCCTGGTCACATGCTGAACCCTGACCCTGGTCACCCTAAGCCCTGACCCTGGTCACACGCTGAGCCCTGATCCTGGACACACTCTGAGCCCTGACCTTCCCCATAGTTTCCTCCAGGGGCCTTGGACAGTACCAGGGCCCCACCAGCCTTGAACTTTTCCTGTGAGGGACCTATCACAATTTTTGTTAAGTAGTTAGTTAATAAATATCCAATTATTTGCTTAGCCCCCATCCTCTCTGTTGGACTGTAGTCTCTGTGTTGGGCAGAGACCAACATAAAGCACTGTACTTGCCAGGGAGTTAGTGCTCAATGAATATTTGAGTTGAATAATCAAAATGATGAATGGATGAATGGATGGACTGATGGATGGATGGACAGACAGACTGATGGACAGACAGATGGGAGGATGGATGGATGGAAGGATGGACAGACAGATGGATGGATGTCGTGTAGTGAGCATTATGTCCAAGGCAAGCAGAAGACGCAGGGCAGTAAGAGGGGAGTCCCTGACCCCGCCCAGCTCCCCCTGCAGTAGGAGGAAGACCACCAGGCCCAGGCAGAGGAGTGGGGGGAGGGAAAAGGTGTTCCAGGTGGGGGCACAGTGTTTGCTGGGGTTCTAGGGGAGACAGAGCTCGGGTACCTGCATGTCATTGGATGTGAACCGAAGTGTGAGCCAGACAGTCAGGAGGGAAGCTGGAGAGCTTGGCAGAGTCCAGACTGGGTTCTGGAGTGAGCCCCTGCCTCACTGTCCTGAGATCCCTGCCTTATCCGCTTTCCCTGTCTCTCCTGGGGCAGGTCAGAACACAGACATCATGGACTGGCTGCAGTTGGTAGTTTTCCCTCAGTGAGCCCCCGGGCTGGTCTCTACCTTCACCCTCACCCCACGACTCTGGGCTCTGGGGGACCCCGACAGCAAGGGTTTCCATGTACAGTTGTACAGGTTGTGGACTACGTGAGGCCGGAAAATCCAGCTGGCGATTAACTCACCAACCCAGGCTCTGGGCACAGAACAGCGTCTGTCTGTATCTGTCCTCCCCAAGCACAAACTGTGCCAAGATTTCAGGGGTTCAAAGCCAGAAGACTGATTTTCCATGCATGCAGCCTGCTACGGGTCCAGGCAGCCCTGCAAGGAGTCAGAAATGCAGACTGCTGCCATGTCAGTGGGGGGGTCCTGCCCTGCCACCCCAGCAGATGCGGGAGCACAGGCGGGCCTCACGCTGGCAATGAGCCGCTCCAGTCTGGAGGCCAGTGGCTCTTCTGCTCACATCTCTTTGGCCTGAAGCAGTCACGTGGCCCTGCCCAAGTTCAGGGGCCCTGGACAAGGGTCTCTAGAGCTTTGAGGGGGCAAGCCAGGCACCGAGCCCATGAACCCAAGGGGCTGCATCTGCTCAGAAGAGGAGCCTTTGCCTAATTCACAGGAAGGGGCTGTAAGTGCTGACCCAGTTCTGACCCACTTCAGCCTCCCCAGTGGCCCACTGTGGCCTGCCAGGACACACTCCCTGCTCTGTGCCCCCGTGCAAGAAGTCCACGTAAATCCTAGTTCAACTATTATTTAAAAAACACCTCCCAGCTCTAGACACAGGACTTCCTCTGAATTCTCAGGACACCTGTGTAAATCATATCTGAACATCCCACTTGACAGAGGAGGACACCAAGGCTCAGAGAGGTGAAGCAACTTTCCCAAGGGGACACAGCTCATTTGGGGCAGAGCAGAGTTGGAATCCAAGACGGGGGACCCTAAGAGCAGCCTCTGTTTCCCTCCATCACAGCTGACTTGCTAACGTTCACGGCCTTCTCTGCTCCCGGCCGGGCGAGAGCTGGGGGCTCCCCACCCCTTCATCACGGAGGTGGGGATCTACCCCGCGTCTACCACCCGTGAACGGGGCGACCTTGGACAAGTTCCCTAACTTTTCTGAGCTACTGGTTCCTTGTCTGAAATGGGCCATTGTGAGTGTTAATCCGAGTCTGTTCCGGTTTGCTAATGCTGCCCATTGTGCAAAATACCAGAAATGGATTGGCTTTTATAAAGGGGGTTTATTTGGTTACAAAGTTACAGTCTTTAGTCCATAAAGTGTCCAAATTAAGGGGGTACCTTCACTGAAGGATGGCCATTGGGGTCCAGAAAACCTCTGTTAGCTCAGAAGGCACGTGGCTTGCGTCTGCTGATCCCTGGTTGTGTTTCAAAATGGCATTCTCCAAAATGTTGCTCTTGGGGTATTTTGTCCTCTCTTAGCTGCAGCTCCTCTTCAAAATGTCACTCTCAGTTGCCCTGAGGTCCTTCTCTCTGTGAACTCCTTTATACGACTCCAGTGATCCAATCAACACCCACCCTGAAAGGGCGGGTAACACCTCCATGGAAACCATCCAATCAAACGTTTCACTCACAGTTGATTGAGTCACATCTCCATGGAAACACTCAGAATTCTAATCTAATCAACACTAATATGTCTGCCCCCACAAGATTGCATCAAAAATAATGGTGTTTTGGGGAACACAGTACATCCAAACCGGCACAGCATCTATAAGATAATGCAGGAAAATGCTCAGGGGAAAGCCTGCTCCGCGAGACAGACACTTGGTAAACATCAGCTCTAACCCATCACAAGTGTGCACTCCACGCTGAAAATCCAGCAGCCTTATGGGATCAACACAACAGGACGCCAGTGGTGGGTCCCCGGCATGGTGGGGCACAGGAGGGCTAGCCCCCGAAGGCCCTCACAGCCCCCGGCCCAGCCTTGTCACCCAGGGTAAGGGGATTTGGGCTCTCGGGTGGGTCTCCCTCTTGCCGTCCATCGTTGTGAGGATGCAGTGCCGCCCCTCACCCCGACTCGGGAGTTTGCAATGAGCTCTCGACCTGCTCGGAAGACGCTTCCCCGCAGGCCACCCGTCCCTCCCTCTAGACACCACCGCCCACAGCTGGGCTCCGAGAGCTGACTGTCCTGCCTTCGTCCTCTCCCCCCGAGTCCCCCCCGGTCCTCTGCCAGCAGGCCTCGGGCCTGGCCACACGGCCCCTGTGTGGAATTCTGGAACTCCAGCCTCCCCACTTCCCACTTCCCACGGGAGCGCAGGTCCCGGAGAATCACCGTCCTCCACCCCGCCGCTCCTCCCTACCCCTGTGGGGCGGTTCAGGGCCAGTCCACGACGCCCCGTGCTCCCCAACTTAATTCTCAGCAAATGAGCAGATAGAGCAGGGACGCACGTGGAAAGGCCAGTGCCGCTTTAAACCACGGACTCAGCAGATGCTGGGGGGCAAGGCTCAGAGGTCGTCCCCAGTCGTCCCCAGAACTGGGCTGGGACCCACCTCTAACTCCTGGCCCAGGGGCAGTGCAGAGGGAGCCCCAACCCCCGTGGGGGCCAGGGAGGTCGGGCCCCTCCTCCTCTGGACTCGCCAGGGGTCAGACTGCCTGCCCCCTGCTCGACCCCTCCAGGGGTCCACTGTCCTCAGGAGAAAAGCCGAAGCCCCTCAGCACTCGCCCTGGTCCACCCCCCACCCCCCACCCACACACAGTCCCTGCTGACGCTGACCCTGACCACCGTCCCTGTCTCCTCCTGCAGGGGCAACACTGCAGGCGACCCAGCTCCTGCCCGGGGACATCTGCGCCGCTGCTCCCATCGCACCCCCTTTCCTAGGCTTTAGGCCCCCGGTGGTCACTTCCAGACCCCACCCCTCTGTTATTTCCCTCTTGAGTCAAGCCAGCGCCACTCCTTTGTAGCACTGAAGACAGATCATTGTTGGCAGTTCTCATCTGACAGTGTCTGTCCCCACCTGTATTAGTTAGGGTTCTCTAGGAAACAGAATCAACAAGAGGTATCTATAAATACAAGATTTATAAAAGTGTCTCATGCAACTGTGGGGATGCACGAGTCCAAATTCTGTAGGGCAGGCAGCAAACTAGCAACTCCAATGAAGATGCTCGATGAACTCCTCAGGAAACACTTCGCTGGGCAGCCGAAGAAGTGAAGGTCCTCTATCTGTCTCACTTAGAAGTCTTCAACTGATTGATTGGATTAAATCCAGCCATCTGCATTCTCTCATTGTGGAAGACACGCCCTTCATTGATGTCATCAGTCACAGCTGCAGCCAATTGACTGATGATTTAATAAACTTGCCTGTTGGTTTATTAACCAGCCACGAATGTCCTCACAGCAACAGTTAGGTTAGTGCTTGCTTGACCAGACAGCTGGGTACCATCATCTGGCCAAGTTAACACATGAACCTAACCATCACAGTCCACCCCTTGTCAACTTGGCAGTTATACACATCACCAAAAACCATACTTTATCTCTAAGCAGAGAACAATAACAGACGTATATCTCACCTAACAATACTCTGCTGTGCAGCATACAATTGGAAATGCACTAAATCTCTCCAGAATAGGGTGCAAGTCCTTGGGTGACATTAACTGTTAAAATTGATTTCCTTTAGCTTAAATACAGCAAAATGAACAATACAGCTTATGCCATATGATAGGGGGATAAGACAGAGAAGAAAGCAAAGATATCTGCTTTACAGACAAACACAAACATAATCATAACAAAACAAGGAGAAAATATTCATGCCATCATAGTCCTCGTTTCTGTAACTGGTCACGTGGCCATAGTTCATATTTATCACGACCTTCTTCCACTACCCATTCCATGTTCCCTTTACCCTCAGCAAGCACTTCAGCTGGCCGTGGTTCTTTGCCTGGTGGGGTGACCCAAACCTTCATTCCTGAAGTTTCTTGGCCACTGGTAGTCCTGCCTGGATTGGGTTGTTGCAGTTTTCCATTGACTTGAATCATGGGGCATGGTAGTACTAAGAGACGCCCCAGGGGATCTCCTGTATTCCAGGAAAATTCTTCTTTACCTCCTTTGTGTAGTTGCAGTGCTATTTCCCCTTGATAGTCAGGATCAATCGTCCCAGCCAGTACAGTAATCCCCTTCCTTGCCTGTTGATTCAGAGGCATAAGAAGCCCAAAGTGGCCAGGTGGCAGTCTTAACTTCCAGTTCAATGGGATTATTGTTGTGTTTCCTGGTGGAAGCACTCCTCCTTTTGGAACCAAGACCTGTAGACCAGCAGAGCTTAAGCTTGCAGGGACAGGAAGCAGAAACTTACCTAGGGGATCACTAAGAGTGATAGTGAGTGGTGCCACTCCTGTTTCCACCCCTTGATTCCTGGACCCATGAATCCTGGCTATGGGGGAAACAGCACCACAGAGTGGACACTGATTCAGAGCATACACAGCCTCCTGGAAAACACTGCCCCAGCCCTGCAAGGTATTGCTTCTGGTTCACTATTTTGCTAGGCAGGGGCAGTTCTAGTGCCTTCCGCTTGGTCTTTCCCACCATAATAGCCCTCACTCCCCGAGTCAGGGAACCAACGTGAGGATTCTGCCAGTTGCTGAGTATGTCTATTCCAATTATGTATTCCAGCACTGGGGGAATAACCACAGAATGGGTCCGGGGACCCACTGGACCCACTGTGAGACGGACCTGAGCTAAAACTCCATCAATCACCCGACCTCCATAAGCCCCAACTCTGACTGGTGGACCAGAGTGATGTTTTGGGTCTCCGGGAATTAATGTCACTTCTGAACCAGTGTCTAATAATCCACGAAATATCTGATCATTTCCTTTTCCCCAATGCGCAGTCACCCTGGTGAAAGGCCGTAGGTCCCCCTGGGGAAGGCTAGGAGGAAGATTAACAGTATAAATTTTTGGCAGTGTAACAGGGTCCTTCCCCAAGGGTACCCGGCCTTCCCTTCATTCAAGGGGCTCTGGATCTGTAAATGTCTCAAGTCTGGGAATTGATTAAGGGGCCGTGACTCTCTGTTTTTGTAATTCAAGGGAGACTTTTGTTCACGCGACCTAGAATTCTTCTTCTATAGTTCAAACAAGAATTTAGTCGACTGCCCATCTATTTTACTACTTGGTACTCCATGATCCACTAGCCAACGCCATAAGTCTCTGCGAGTCATATTATTTTGATTGCTGCTTTGAGTCTGTTTTCCATTATGGTAGCCACGCCCATCTTGTCTGTGGCGATTAACTGCAGTCAGTTGGCTTCTGCCGACTCGGGACCCAATTATCCCCATTGTGTTTAAGGATTCCAGCTCAGGGACAGCAGTTCCTACAGTAATATCTGACCTACAGAGAAGGGCGACTACAGAGCTTTTCAGGGATGATGGAGCTAGTCTCACAAATTTATTCCTCACAGTCCTGGTAAAAGGTGTGTCCTGCGGACATTCCAGGGCTGTGTGAGCCGGTCTTGCATGATAAATCCGCTCTAACATTCCAATCTCTCTAAGCCTTTGAATCCCCTCCTCCACATTGTACCAGGGCAGTTCTGGCATTTCAACCTCTGGTAATGCCGGCCACCTTTTGATCCATGTTTCAGCCAAACACCCAAACTGTTAATGTCCTTTCTAGCCCCTTGAGCTACAACATTGAATGCAGAATCTCTGCTTAGTGGGCCCATATCAGTAAATTCAGCCTGATCCAACCTTATATTCCTTCCACCATTATCCCACACCCTGAATATGCATTCCCACACATATTCCCCTGGTTTCTGTCTATATAAGCTGGAAATCTCATATAGTTCTTTTAGAGTATTGCATACTTCCTCATGGGTCACACTTTGCACCTCACCCTTCTTGGCCTGGTGGGACTTTAGTCTAGTTATAGGTCTTGAAGCAAAGACTGGTGGTGAGGGGGGGTCATGAAAAGAGTTAGAATTATCCCTCAAGCAATTTACTTCAGGACAATCTGTTGCATTGTCATCTTGTAAAACAGGATTAATCTCTCCAGACAGAGGAGTGACGGCTGCTTCCTCAGGGGAGGTAATTACAGGATTAGCAGGCACTGAAGGGTTAATCTCTTTTGGTGGGGGTTGGGTGGCAGGCTCCTTAGGGCAGACTGGAGGTGGGGAAGCCGTTTCCTCGGGACAGGTCTCTACAGGTAAATCTCACAATGACTCAGCAGAATCCAGGGTTCCAATGTCCTCACTGACATTATTGTCAATCCATATGTCCCCATTCCAAGTTTCAGGATCCCATTCTTTTCCAATCAATGCCTTTCCTTTAACAGCAGACACCCTGAGAGGTTGAGATTTTAGTTTACGTTGTAAATCTGCTACTCGCACAATGAGAGTCTGTGTCTGGCCACAGGAAATAAGATTTTCTTTCAGGACACACACAGAAACCTTTACAACTGTCATACGGCGTTTAGGTTTTGAATTTGAAGACTTTAGCTCGTCCCTTTCTCTTATAACTTAATCCAAAGTATCTAAGAGCAGCCAGCCAACATCATTATACCTCCTAATTCTGCAAAACTCCGTGAAGGTGTCAAAAACACTGTCACCCAGAGCCTTGCTTCGTACAAAGTATGATTAGGAGAATCAAACAGTGCTATTTTGCGTATCTCCTTTGCCAAATCATGCCATGGGCTGTCAGTGCCCTCTTGATTACTGGAAATGGAGTCATTAGTGCCTTTGAATCTAATCAGCACAGAAAACAAATTGTAAAAGCCCATTTTAAGATTCTGTTTCCCAAGAATCACTCCCAGTACCAAGTTGTATTAGTTAGGGTTCTCTAGGGAAACAGAATCAGTGAGAGATATCTATGAATAAAAAATTTATAAAAGTGTCTCACCAACTGTGGGGATGCACGAGTCCAAATTCCATAGGGCAGGCACCAAACTATCAACTCCAATGAAGATGTTCGATGAACTTCTCAGGAAACAAAATGGCAACTTCAACAAACTCCTCAGGAAATGCTTCACTGGGCAGCTGAAGAAGTGAAGGTCCTCTATCTGTCTCACTTATAAGTCTTCAACTGATTGATTGGATTAAATCCAGCCAACTGCATTCTCTCATTGTGGAAGACACGCCCTTCGTTGATGTCATCAGTCACAGCTGCAGCCAATTGTCTGATGATTTAATAAACCAGCCTGTTGGCTTATTAACCAGCCACAAACACCCTTGCAGCAATGGTTGGGCCAGTGCTTGCTTGACCAGACAGCTGGGCACCATCACCTGGCCGAGTTGACACATGAACCCAACCATCACACCACCCAACCCCCGGCTGGCAGGGCCAGGAGGGCAGGGCTCGGTCCCTCTTGTTCCCGTGGTGCCCCAGTGCCCGTGCGAGCGCCCGGCATGCAGCGGGTGCTCAATAAATTATTGGTGGGAGGAATAAAGGAAGGGGGGGAGAAGCGGGGAGGTGAGCTGGTGGTCCCTGAGTGCTTATTCTGTGGAAAGATGAACAAGGACAGGGAGCGATCAGGTCCCGGAGGCTAGTGGGAGGCCTGGGGGTCGAGTTAGCCCAGGTGAGTGAGGATGCCGGGGCCTGGAGCTCCGCTGAGGAACCACAGATGGCTCTCCTGCGGTGCCAGGTAGCACCCCCGCCCCCCACAAGCCCATTGGATTCTCACCCACCCCTGTGTGGGAGGTGCCCTGTGCCCTGTTTTTCAGAGGAGCCACTGGAAGCCCAGGAGGTAATGCTCCTGTCACGGCCCAAGTGGGCCTTTGCTGCCGAGAGGCCAAAGACGACCCCGGGCGTGTGCAGAGGCAGGAACTTTTTATTCAGGGCTTACTTACAAGGGAAAAATGGAAGTCAGTCACGTTGCCCAGAATTCAGGAGCTTTTCTGGAAGCTGCTTATAAGGGCTCGACGTTCCAGTGGGTATGAGAGCATAAGGCAGGGAGCGGGGGTCATGCAACAGGGAGGGGCTGACTGTCGAGGGGAAGGAGGAGAGGATTTAGAGATGACTATCTCAGGGAGTGTCAGGGAGGAGGTAGATTACAGTTAGCATCTGATATTACAAGGAGAAGAGGTCAAACCTCAACTGACCTAGGTCACGAAGCTGCTGTGTGCAATCTTCAAGGCCCTTGGTGAATGCCCTGGGCCCGGGGCTCCCACAGCCCCTCCCTGGGCCGCACAGCTAGGACGGGCTCCGGACCCCGCGCTCCGCAGCCCTCTGGCCGGGCAGGGGCGGACAGGAAGGCGGGCTGCTGGCCTGCTCGCGGGTGCCCTGAGGGCTCCAGCTGTCTCGTGGGGCCAGGGAGGGTGGCCCTGAGTCCCTGGCCTCCTGCAGCTGCTGGGGGCCGCCCTGGCAGGGAGCCCGCCCGGGTGTGAAGTGCTTCCGGAGGGATCCCCGGGGAAGACCCGCAGACGCCTGCTGTGAGCGCACCAAGGAGGCGGCCTTCCTTCCGGGCTCAAGCGCCAGGGCTCGGGTCACCCTGCAGCGGGACAGGAAGCCTGACAATCAGCGTGTGTGTGTGTGGGGGGGGCCTGACCTACAGGGCTGTGGACACCAGCTGTCCGGGCGGACATCAACGGGGCTGGGGACGGTGCTCTCCAGCTGCTCTGCTGCTCGGCAACCAGCCACGGAGACTCGAGGGAGCCCGAGCGGGGCCTCCGCCTGCTTCTGCAGCTGCCCCATTGCACAGGCCGGGATGGGCCACTCTGTTGTCCCTACGGGGCACCCCCCTGGGCTGGCGTCTGAGGGGAGAGCCCAGGGCCTCAGCCACAACTGCGGGCAGGCCACCACCACCTCCCCCCCAGACAGTGGCCTCCTGCCGGCCTCCAGGCCCCCACTGGGCCCCACCACCCACTGGCTACACCTGCACTGTCTTTACCTTGCTATCCGGTTAGGCACCTCCAGATCCACGTGGCTCCTGAGCCATCCAAACTGAGATGTGCTGGAGGTGGGAAATACACACTCAGTGTGAAAAAAAATAGTGCATATTAGCTCATTAGAAATTTTTTTATATTAATTGTATGTTGAAATAACATTTTGGATTAATTGGGGTAAATAAGATACAGCATTAAAATGAATTTCACCAGTGTCTTTAACATGGTCCCTAGGAAATTTAAAACTACATGCAGGGCTGGCATTAAGTTTCTATCGGACCCGGCTAGTTGGCACTGCCAATAGATGGAGGCTTTCAAATCTAAGGCAGCTCTGCCCTCCCTTGTTAGAGCCCACTGGGGGCACCCGCTGCCCAGTGTGGACCATCCTACGACTCAGCCTCATCTCTCACCAATGACTGCACCTTCTGGCTGCCCCAGCCGGGCCACGTTTCCCACCACCTCTGGGCCTGGCATAAGCAACTCCCTGTGCCTTGTCCTTCCTTGCCTCCCCCTCACCCAGGGTCATCCTCTCGGCTCTCACCAGCGTGTCACTCCCTTCCCACCCACCTCCCTGCCCACCCTGGGTCAGTTGGTTGTGCCGCCTCTGGCTTGGGCTGGTGGAGATGGGGCAGACGGATGGTGCCGGTATTGGCCGGGCTTGGGTGGAACCCCTTCCCTCTAAGCCTCAGCTTGTTCACCTGTGAAACGGGAGCAATGCCAAGGGAACCACTCCACTGGGTGCAGCTCGGGCGAGACGGCGGCTAAAGTGCCCACGCAGGACTCGGCCCACAGCAGGTGCTGGGAACCTCTGGTCGTTGGTACATAAGTGGGGGGGTCCACGGGGCAGCACCTCCTAAAGGAGCACGAGCTCTGGCCAGGCCCAGAGGTAATCAAGTGGATCCTGCAAGGTGCTTCCCAGCTGCTGAGAGGTTCGCACACTTTAGGGCAGGGTCAAAAACCCCGGCCCTCAGCCTAATCTGGCACAATGCCTGTTTCTGTGTGGCCTGCCTGCTACAAATGCTTTTTATTTTTTAAATAGTTGGGGAAAAATTCTAAAGAAGAACAATATTTCGTGATGCATGAAAATGACGTGAAATTCGACTTCCAGTGTCCACAAATAAAGTTTTATTGGAAGACAGCCACAGCCGTGTGCTCACATATCTAGAGCTACTTTGAGCTACAACGTCGGTGTCAAGTAGCTGCGACAGAGACTGGACATCCTGCAAAGAAGAAAATGTGTACTCTCCTCTCTGCCCTTTCCAGAAAGAGCTTGGTGACTCCTGCCTTAGGTGAGCCTCTCAGCCTCCTGGGCAGGTGTTATTTTTAAGCCCCATTTCACAGGTGGAGAAACTGAGGCACGGAGTGGCTGGTAGGTCACCTTGGGTGCCCCTCACCACTGGGCACCCCTTCTCCAGGGCCCAGGCGTAGACCTTGTGCCCTGCTTTTTCCGGGCCTGCCTGCCACGGGGTCCTTTTGCCAAGGGTGTGATGTGCTTTTTAATTTTAATAGACTCGCCCACACTTACCGGAGGCCCACACCGGCCAGGCCCTGTGCTTGGCACGTCCCCATGAGGGAGCCTCCACTCCCCCGTCTCGGGGCCCAGCAGGGTTTTGCGGTGGGCTGGGGCCCCCGGCCGCACCTGGAGGGCGGGAGGCTCCCAGGAGAAGGTGGATCCCAGCCTGGCGGGGTTAATCAAGTTCAACAGGAAGGCGGTCCTGGCCGCATTGCAAAATCTGGGCCCTTGTGACAGCCTCCTCCTCCTCCTCCTCCTGGCTAATTGGGGTGCCCAGATGGCAGGGCCCCCCAGGACCCACGGAGGTATTGATGTTTCCTCTCCAGGTCCTGGGTGACGGTTCCCACAGATGGGCCTGTGGGAGTGCACCCCACGCTGCACACAGCCAGCCTGGGACCTTCCTGCCCACCCCCCCCCACCGTGGCCCCGCACCCCACAGCTCCCACCCAGCCCGGCCACCCCACCTTGGGGGAGTCCCAGCCCAGAGCCAGGGTGTTGCTCCCCCGGTGTGCTCCCAGCTCAGCCCCATGGCCGGCCGGCCGTGACCCCCAGGCAAGCGTCCTCCCGACTTGGGCCCACATCCAGGGTGCTCCCAGAAGAGTACAGGCCACGGGAGCAGCAGCGAGAGGAGCTTTGCGAAGCCCCTGCGGCCAGCAGCCATCGTTACCGTGCCGAGCTCCGGCCAGAGCTGGGTAGTGTTGGCAAGGGCATCTGTAAGACTCAAAACCTGCGAGGGGGCCTGGCTCAGAGAGGGCCCTGAGAGCAGCAACGGGTGCAGTGGGGCTGGCTCAGGCCTGGCAGAGGCCCCACCCTCTCTGCCTTCCCCTCGTCCCCTCAGGCCCTTTGCCTCCAAATCCAGCTGCAGCGCCCTCTTTCCTGGGACACCATCCCTCGTGAGGCCTTCTCGGCACCCCTTATTTTGAGCCGGAACGTGCATGACTTTGCTCCCTTTCTAGAATCAAGGACGTGGTCAGGAAAGACTTTGCAAATGAGGTTGTGTTTCAGCTTAGTTTGGAAGGGTAGTTAGTGAGCGTGGGAACAATTGACTGCCATCCCCACTTCCAAGCACCCTCACAGGGCAGAGGGAGAGCCTCCCGCAGCCTCCTGCACCCACCCCCTGGCCCCAGTCCTCCAGAAGGCTGCCTGGCCTTGAGCACATCTCACAACTCCAGGCCTCAATGTTTTTGCACAGGCTGTTCCTTCTGCTAGAACACTTTACCCTGTCTCCTCTGTCGATAGAGCCCTAACCCCCGCTGACTGTCTGGCTCACCTCCCGCTCACTCCCTGAGCCCTCGTTGTTAAAAAACAGACGGCAGCACGCTGTGGTGGCCCCCTTGCCCTGTGGACCGCCCTTCTCATACAGCTACAAGGTGGTCTTTACTACGACCCTGTCCCCATTTTCCAGAGGAGGAAACTGAGGCATGGAGCGTCACATCAGTCTCAGGACGCAGCCATTAAGCCCCCAGGTGCCCTCCTCCCCCCCTCTTTGCCCCTCAGTCTCTTCATCCACAAAATGGGTCAATTCCATCTGCACCCCCTCCCACCCCTGGGGCTTCGTAGGGTCTGTGGAGCTGTGTGAGTGGCATCCTCTGTCGGTGGCGTGTACCCTGTGAGTCTCAGAGCCAGGCCACGGCAGGTGATGTGTGGCCCTGGGCAAGTGTGCTCAGCCTCAAGGCCCTGGCACTTTCTCTGGGAAGTGGGGTGGCAGCAGGTATATCACAGATGTGCCTGGGGTCATACAGGGGACCCTGCTAAGGTCTTGGGGTGGGTTCAGGGGTGGGACTGATTGTCGTTTCTTGTGGTCTTTCTATACTCTTCTGAGGTCAACAACGAGGGAGTCCTGGGTGCTGTGCAAGTTGCAAGACCCCTCCTTGTCCCCAAAGGGCTCGGGCACAGAGACGGACCCTAAAGGGACCCCTCGTTGTCACTGACAGCGTCCACTGCGGAGACCCAGGCAGGGCGTCCGAATCTCCCCATCAGCCTCAAGGAACCTGAGAGGCTTCCCACAGGAGCCAACGTCCCCCCAGGCCAGGCCCCGGGCTGCATGCAGGGGGCGACCGGGAGCACACACCCCGCAGTCCCTGGAGCAGCCCCCCAGGGTGTTGCCATGAAGGCAGCGTAGAGGTAGGAGCTGAGCGGACTTCCCGGAGGAGGCGTGCTTGCAGCTCGCCACCCCAGGCACAGCCTGTCCGTCCACCTCCTGGGGCCCTGCCCCCTCCGTGCGCAGTGAGACCCTCAGGAGGAGCCTGCTAGAGCCTGGGGGACCCGTGTCATGAGGCCTGACGGAGCTGCGAGATGGGCTGAAAGAAGCACGTGGCTGTGGCCTTCGGAGGAGCATGCCTGCACCCCCAAAAGGAGGGGTCACCCCTGGGGGTGCTCTGGGCCTGCCTGTCCCAATGTCTGAGGCCTGGGCGAATGGGACACGAGTCTGCTGTTGGCCACTCGGGTGGAGAACAGATGTGGGAGTTGTGGGTTGGACTGTGTCCCCCAAAAAGACATGTCGGAGACCTCATTTGGAAATTGGGTCTTTGGAGGTGCCGAACTGGATGAGGGTGGATCCTGCTCCAGTTCCTCCTAAAAGGGGAGAATTGGACACGGACAGACAGACAGACATGGGAAGATGCCCTGAGGCAGACGTGGCGGCTGGCCGCCACCAACAGAAGCCGGAAGCAGCTGGAAGGAGCGTCTCCTCCAGGTTCCGAGGCAGCGAGGCCCGGCCACACCTGGATGGCAACGTCAGGCCTCAGAACCTGGAGGAAATAAACTTCTGCGGCTCCTAAACCACCCAGTGTGTGGTACTTCACTAGGGCAGCCCCCGGGAACCCCAGACGGGGGTGACCTTGGCTTGTGGGGACGTCCCCACCGGGACCCAGGCAGGGGCGGCAGGAACGAGGGCTCGGCCCGGCCGCCTTGGCCGGTTCCTATTTCTCCTGAGCTGCCTAATCCCCGAGGCCGGCTCTGACTCCCTCAGGGAGGACGTGAGCTCCCGGGCAGGTGTCCCGAGCAGAGGGGCGGGACGGTGGGAAACACGCCCAAGCCAGGTTTCAGATGGAGGGAGTGTGCGTGCGAGCGAGAGGGAGAATGGGCGTGTGCTCTGCGTGTGCAGTGGGTGGCATGAGGGGCAGGTGTCTGGGTGTGGATCTGTGAGCACTGGGGTGAGTGTGGGCGCAACACGTGCTTGTGCATGTGTGTGTGTGTGCACGTGTGTGAGCGTGCTCACCTGTGGGGTGGGGGCGGCGGTGGGTGGAACACGGGCCTGTGCTTGGGTCCCAGCACTTGAGGGCCCACAGGCTCTCTTCGCTGACCTCTGAGAATCAAATGCTCACAACAATCCATGCAGTTGTGCGCATGGGGAGACTGAGGCCCTGTGCGGGGCGGATTGGCTGGCAGGTTGTCAGCCACCACGCAGTCGTCAGGGAGTGGAGCCGAGACCCGTGTACCTATCTGATTCTGACCCCCGCTTTGGGGCGGGGAACCCCAGAAGGCAGGCTCCAGGGTGGGCTGACACTCTGGCATCCACGGGGCTGGCCCCACGGGGTCCCGCAGGACAAGAGCGCTGCGCCTCGTGTGTGCCAGGCCTGGACCTGATCTTACAGCCATCGCTTCCCAGAATCCTGCCCGGCCTTCTGAGAGGGTGCTCGTTGCTTTGTGTTACAGATGTGGAAACTGAGGCTCAGGCCGTTGATATCGCTTATCCATGCCACAGGCCAGGCTGGGGGGCACCTGTCTGCCTCCCTAGTGGGCTCAGCTGCCTTGGGCTCTGTGAGTGGCCTCACCCCTGGAGCTAGTGGGCCTGAGGCTTAGCCCCATGGCCTGGGGGGGTGTAGGCCAGCCTGGAACCCAGTGCTCTCCACCAACTAAGAAGGGTAGCCCAAGAGCCCACATGGCACACAGCAGAGTGAGGCCAGCCCAGCCATGGCAGCAAAAGTTCATGCTCTTAGAGAAAGCCAGTGGGGAGGGCAGAGCAGACAGGTTCTCCAGGCGTGGGGCACCGACAGGGCCAAACCAACCCAGCAGGTCAGGCAAGAACTGGGTGGGCCTTGCTCCACCCTGCACCTCACTACCTGCGGGACTGGGGTGACCTTATTCCTGGCCTTGAGGGCTGCCTGGGGCAACAGACAGAGGGGTCAGAGCTCTGCATTCCCCTGCAGTGTGCCAGGCTACTGGGTCACTCTGAACCTTGGTCTCTGCATCAATACAGTGGGGATCGGAGTACAGACCCCAAATGGCAGGCATGAAGCGAAACAAGCAAGGGATAGAAAAGCCTTAGCATGTAGTAAGTGCTCAATAAATGTCAGCCATGTTGCTATTTCCTCAGGAGCAGAGATGGTAAGGGGGTCCTTGGGGAGGCCTGGAAGGGTGCTGGGCATGACTCATCAGCTCCCAGTCACCTCTGAAATCAGACAGAGCCCCACTGTGGGTGGTCCTGTGGCTCTTGGGGTTTGGAGATGGAGCTCTGGGATGTCAGACAGTCAGACGGTCAGAATTTGGCGGCTGACTTTGGACCTGTCGGGTAACTTCTCCCTGCCTCGGTTCTTCATCTGTGCGTAGGGAATGACCATGGGGCCTGGTCCAAGGAAGCGGGCTCTCGGAGCTGCTGTCGGCCTGCCACCCGGGCTGAAAGACCCTGCCCCACCTGCTCTCTGGCTCCCCGTCCCAGTCCTTCCCCTCTGCAGGCCCCTCCTGAGAGCCAGCCCCTGCCACCCCGGTCCCAGCCCTCTCTTCTTTGGGGCCTGAGTGCCCTCCCTCCCTGCTGACAGCCCCACACTTATCCCAGCCCCCAGCTCTCCGGCCGCCCTCCGGCCCTCGGGTGCTCTGAAGGGGACGAGCAGGGAGGGGGCATGTGAGCCAGCCACAGGACAGTGTCCTAGTCCGGGCACGGAGGGGACCAGCGAGGTGGTAGGCAGGGCAGGACCCGGGAAGGCCTGTGCAGGTGGGTGTGCAGAGGGCCACACCTCACAGATGACAGAGCAGAGGCCGAGGACCTTGCGGAGGCCAGAGTGTCGAGGCTATGGTGGGGAGGGGCGGCCTCAGGGCCAACTCATCTGGGGACCCTGCTTGGGGCTCCACCGGCCCCAGCCCCCCAGGCAGCCTCTCTGCGTGCCCCCCTTGTTGTTCTTTGTCCTCCCAGGGAGGCCCCCCTCTCCTGCTTTACTGCCCATGCCTCCACCTGCCCTCACAGCCACCCATCTCCTTCCTGCCAGGCACCCTCGTCAGCCCCAGGCACTCTCACCCTTTCCAGGTCTGCCAGGTTCTGGTAGCCTCCGGGGCAGGGAGTGCCCACTCGTCGCTCCAGGGAGGCCCACCGGAAGCACGCTGTCTGGGACAGAGCCCTGTCCACCCACAGCCGGGCCTGGGCCCTGACACTGGCCACGAGCTCACCTTTGCAACCGGACTCCCCTGCCCCGAGCTGGCCGGCCTCCGTGCCCATGCACAAGCAGTACCCCTGCCTCGGGTGCTGCCGCCACTCCCTCCAACGAACCAGGACTTCAGAGCCTTCTCCAGGAAGCATTGCTGAGTCCCCAGGTAGAAACAGTTCCCTGGCCCCTTCTGGCCAAGTTATCTTGGCATCTGGTCCACCTGAGACTTAACTGAGCCACCTGGGAGACGGGAGGTCCTTTAGGGCTGAGATTGCAGCCTAGTGACCCTGTGTCTGCAGGACCTAGAACAGTGCCTAGCACAGGGTGGATGATTCTTAAATGAAAGAGAAAATGAATGGGGTCAGACTGTGCAGAGAAAAGGGATCAGTCTACCCTGCCATACCAGCCTTAGGAGCACCAGCCCAACATGGAGTCTTATGGTCAGTCACAAACTGAGCCCTGATCCCACCTATAGATTGTGCCTTAATCCTAGTAACAAACTGATGCTTGACCCACTCTGAATCCTGTTTACACACTGAACCTTGATCCCACTGATAGACTAACCCTGACACTGATCATGGACTGATCCCTGATCCTTGGCCACACCCTGAGCCCCGACTGTGGTCACACATTGAGTCACAACTCTTGTCACAGACTGAGCCTTGATCCTCATCATAGACTGAGCCCTGATCCTTGTTCACACTCTGAGACTTGGTCAGAAATTGAACCTCAACTCTGGTTACACCTTGATCCCTGATCAGACTTAACACTGGCTCTAGTTTCACTGACTAAACCCTGACCCAATCTGCTTCCTACCTGCGTTTGACTCTGTTTACCAAGTACTGACCCCTTTGCCGTCTGCAGACAGCCTGCAGCAGAGTCTCTCAGCTCAGTTTCACCCCAGCCCCAGCTCCGTGCCCAGATCTGAGGTGGGAATGGGAAGGCGTTTCCCAGGACCTCAGATGAGAGAGGGGTTGAGCTGCCCACCTCACTCACATGCCATTTGCTGCCTCCACCCCCTCAGCCGGCCCGGGGTGGCATCTCACCCACTGGCTTCCTTTCTCCCAGCCTGCCGCCGAGGGGATGACCCTGGGAACGTGGCCCAAACACTCAGCGCGCCTTCGGAGCCAGAGGAGCTCAGGAAGCACCGTGGAAAACAGGCCTGCTGGCACCACTGCCTCGGGAAACGGGGTCAGCCCTCTCTGCACCCTGCCAGCCTTGGCTCTGGACCTGTCACCCCGGCAACTTCTCAAGGGCTGTCCTGCCTCGGGGTCAGACGGTCCCGACCCTACCACCAGCAGCTGCCTAGCAGGGCTCCCACCCTGGATCCAAAACAGCCTCCGCCCAATCTCTGTGGCCCCAAATCCTCCATCAGCTTCCTCCTTGGGGGTTTGGCCTGGCCCTCTCCCACGTCCTTTTAAAAAAGAAACCACTGTTTGTGACACACCTATTGCATGTTGCATGCATGCCCTGGGCCTGCAGCAGCAGGTCCAGCGCTTGTAGGGTCTTGGGCAGTATGGCTCTGTGGAACAAGTGGGGGTTCCTCCAGCCCCCCTCCCTTGCTTCCTTCTGCCATCGCCTTGGCAAGGAGGCACCAGCACCCCCATTTTATGGATGAGAAAACCAAGGCTCAGGGAGGCTGACATGAGCTCCCCTGTCCCACGGCCAGTCCACTGGTAAGTGCTGTGGCTCCAGAGTTCATCCAGAATCTAGCCAGGCCCCCTCCCCAGCCTCCCCACCAGGTGCAGCCACCTGCACTATTGCAGAAGCAGCCCCAGCAGGTGCCGCTCTGCCCTTGCCCCTTGGGAAATCCAATGCAGGGGCTGGAAGGGTCTTTTAACAATTAAGTTCCATCATGTCCCTCCTCTGCTGAGCTACTCCTGTTGACTCCCACCCCACTCAGGGGGCTTTCCTGGCCCCCACCAGAAAGAGCAACCTCTCCCCTCCTCTGTTCTCTTTTTCTCTACAGTATTTGAGCCCCCTGAGGGCAAGGACTTTGTTTCACATTGAATCTGAGCCAGACACTGAATGAATGAATGAATGAATGAATGAAGGCATGCATGGATGCAGAACCAGGATGCAATACCACTCTGGATGGTCTTTGAAAGGTGCGCTGGTTCCGACGTGGCCTGTGGTGAAGGGCAAATCCCCCTAATCTCCTGTACCCCAGAGAAGGCACGACGGTGAGCCGGCCAGCACCTGTCACCTGGCCTGCCTGTGCCTTTGTTTACCAAATGTGTGCTGGGAGAGGGTCTGAGGCCCTGGCTGCGGGGAGCTGGCAGCTGAGAGCGGGGGTCACAGGCAGGTAGACAGGTGGGGGTGGGTTACGGTGGGCATGTGAGACGGGACAAGTGCAGTGAGGGGGCTGAGTGGGGCCCCCTGCTCTTTGTCAGGGGCGGGATACCAGGCGGGCTCCCAGGGTGGACACCCTCACAGCTGCTCCTGGCACCATCTCACTCACCGAGCTCCTAGTTGGCATCTGTCTTCTGGCTGGAATGTGAATTCCGGGGGGGTGGGGGGGGCTATTGTTGGTCTCCTTTCCCCTTGGCCACTTCCCAGAGTCTGTGGTAGACAGCCTGGCACATAGTAGGTGTCCAATCCATGCCAAAGCAAGGAGTAAGTGGAGATCAGGTAGGCCAGCCTGGCTCCCGTGAGGTCTCAGTAAGTGTTTGCTATCAGTGCAGTTATCCCCAGGGCAAGCTTAGGACCCTCCTTGCCTCCCGGGCCCGGCTGGCCCATCTGTAAAATGGGGACAAGGACCATGTCAACAGGGTTGCCGGGAGGCTTCAAGGAGCCGGGCTGGGGGAAGTGTCCTGTGAAGTGCAGACAACTGCTCAGGATGATCCCAGAGGTCACAGCCTGGCTGTGTTTTTGCCATGTGTTGGGGGAGGCAGGAGTTGCCATGTGCTGGGGTGGTCTGGGAGGGCTTCCCGAAGGAGGAGGACCCACACGGCAGGAGGGTACTGTGAACGCAGGCAGGAGGGCAGGGGGTGCTGAGTCCTGAGGTGGGGGCAGCTGAGGCCTGGCGGGACGTCTGGACAGGGAGGGCCATCCCAGGGTCCTGCCCTGCCCTTGTTGACATCAGCCCGAGGGGGCCTGCCCTGGGGCCCTGGGTGGGGTGCTCTAGCCAGAGGCCCCGCTCTGCCACCTGCCCTGGGTGGCCGGCTGCCCTGCCTCTTCTCCAGGTCACCTGGTCACCTGGCTCACAGCTCCAGTGCCCAGCCGGACTCAGGGGACTCCTGCCCTCCCTCCCGAGGGCTGCAATCCCCTCCTGCTCCAACAGCCCTGTCAGGACCCCAGGACCTCAGGCCTGGGGAAACAAGGACTCACAGCCTGAGTTCAGATTCCAGCTCAGATTTCTCAAAAAGGTAAACATAGACTCACCATAGGCTTCTAGCTAGTCACCCCAAAGAACTGAAAACAGGGACTTGAACAGACACTTCGCACCAATGTTCAAACTAGCATTTTTCACAACAGCAAAAGGCAGAAACAGCCAAGTCTCCACCAATGGATGAAAAGATAAACAAAATATACATCCATGAAATGGAATATTATTCAGCCGTAGAAAGGAGTGAAGTTCTGAGCTATGCAACAACATGGATGAACTTGGAAAACATTCTGCTGAGTAAGAAACCAGACACAAAAGGACACATATTGTGTGATTCCACTTACATGAAATAAGCAAATTCATGGAGACAGAAAGTAGACTGGAGATTGCCAGGGGCAGGGGTAGAGGGCATGGGGAGTTATTTCTCCACAGGGACAGAGTTTCTGTTTGGGGTGACAGAAGAGTTTAGGTAACGGATGGTGACGGCAGCAGCACAACCTTGTGAATGTAATTAACACCAATCAATTGTACACTTGAGCATGGTTAAAATGCCACATTTTATGTTATATGGATGTTACCACAATCAAATTTTAAAAAATATCCTAGTTGGGCCACTTCCCAGGCCCGGGTGGGTGGTGTGCAGCCCCCCGTGGCATCACCCTCTATCACTAATCCGGCTCACAATGGTCCAGGCTTGACCCTGGTGGCCCTGAGTCTGCTGACACGTTTCACAGATGAGGAAACTGAGGCACGGGAAAGCAAAGCAACCGGTCCACAGCCAGGGCCGGCTCCCGCACACGAGTTACCAGGAATTGCAAGACGGCCACCGCAGAGCGTGGAACCCAGCACGGGGCCCTCCTGAGCTGGGGGGATCCTCCCCAGGCTGGGGTCTTCCTGGGGGCAGCGCCCCGTGTGGCTGCTGTGCTGAAGGTACCCCCGGCAGGTGCTCTCCCAGCAGCTCAGGTTCGGTCGCAGCCCCTGGGGCGCTTGGACCTGCTCCCGTGATCCCAGGACCTCCAGATGCGGGCCTCCTGCCCTGCCTCCTGGGAGTCCCTGCCCCCACCCCCTGGGGGCTCCCTCCACCCTGTGCCCTGGGGGGTCCCCACGCCCACCCTGGGCTGCACTTTGCTGCAGGGCTCACCCAGTTGACATGAGTCCACACAGCTGGAAGTGGAAGAGCTGGAATTCCAACCTCAGCGCTCCCTCTGACACTCCCAGGCACTAGGGAGAAGGGGTGGGGGCCCCGAGTAGAGAGCGGACGTGGTTGGCGTGGGCCGGCACTGTCTCGCCTTCCCGGGGTGCGTGCCATCCGGCTGGGGCCGGTGGGGCCGGTGCTCAGAACCACCAGGCGCTGGCTAAACATGGTGACTGATGCAAAGGAATCTGCTGCAAATGAGCAGAGGCGGCGTCCATGCAGGGACGGTCCACCCGTCCCAGCCTCCACCTGTCCCCCCCACTGAGGGCTGTGTTCTCAGGAGGGACCTAAAGAGACGGGAAGGGGCCTGGCGCGCAGTAGGCTCTCAACAATGAGTGGTCTATTGTGTCTAATCGCCATAAATTGGAGCCAGCGGTGATGAACCAGGGCTTCCATGCAGCGACGGAGAGGTTGACAGTGGTTCCTTGTCAGACGCCGGCCTGGCCCTTGCCTGCCTCTGCCTGCACTTTCTGTATAAACTCGCTCGTTTCTCATAAGAACCCGACAAGATAGGGCCAGTTTTTATTCCCACCAGGAAGCTAGGGGTACCGAGGTCCAGGGACCTGGAGAGAGACACTCAAGGTCACAGAGCTGTAAGTGGCAGAGGCGTGGCTCCAACATCTGCCCTCTTAACTGCTCAGAGGTCCACCCTCTCTACTCTCCGGGGTAGATGACCTGCATTTCACAGAGGAAGACACCCAGGCTGGCTTACAGTAAGGTCAGGGCTCAAGTTCAAACCCAGAACGGGTGACCGCTGAGGCTGTTCTACTCCCACTCATGCTCTGCTGAGCCCCTCTCCACCCCCAAGCCTGGACCGGCCCAAATCCCACCCTTCCCTCCCCAGTCCAGCAGCCCCCATCCTCTGCCTGCCTCCCAGCACCTGGGTCAGGGAGGCTCAAGGTTGCAAGGACCTCGTGCCTTCCTCCACAGGTGTCCCAGAACTGCTGGGGTCACAAGACAAAGACGGAAGCTCTGGACCCCGTGTCCTGAAAAATGTAGTTTGTGGGCGTTATCGCTATTATTATGTGTAGTTGTAGATTATTCATGGTTATTCTTGTACAGTATACCATACAGTGATTATATAACAATGTATGTATCCATTCCAGGGTTGACGGATGTTTGGGCAGTTTACAGTTTTCGGCTTTTATACACGGTGCTGCTGTGGACAGAAATACGGTCACATTAGTCCCTGCATCTAGGGGTACAATTGCCGGCTCACAGGGTTTGCAAATAATCCAGTACTTTATTTCCAAAGTGGCTGTACCATTTGCATTCCCACCAGCGGGATGGGAGAGTTCCAGTTGCTCCACATCCGTGTCAACACTTGATACTGTCGGATGGTCCCATTTTAGCTGTTCTGGAGGCTGCGCAGTGCACCCTTTATTTCTAAAGCCCTTCAACAACCCCACCAGGTGACTGTTATGGTCACTATTTTACAGGTGGTGAAGTAATTTGGCTCAGGGCTGGACATGAGCAGGGGGCTCTGTGACTTCGGCCCTTCTATCATCTATTTGTCAAGTCTTCCTGTAGGTGTTGAAGCTACCTTCAGGGAGCTTGTCTCACTGGGTTTCCCCCAGACCCATAGGTGCTCCTGGTGTGGGAGGCTCCGGACCACGGTCTCAGGCGCTCTGCTCTGCAGAGAGAATCCCGCAGAACAGCCTGGCGGTGGGCTTCTCAGAGAGAGGGTGCTGGAACATGGTTGGGGGTGGGTGGGGAGGGGAAATGACCCAGGAGAGGGAGGGGGTTTGCCGAGGGAGGCAAGGAGGTGGGGAAGGAGAGTGTTTGCAGCCGGGAAGGGGACTGCGCCCCTCCTCCCTCCCCACTGCGCGCTGGGGGCGAGAGCAGGCGGCGAAAGGAGGGTGTCTGCAGAGGGGCGGGGTGGGGGTGGGGGTGACCAGACTCGCCGGACCCCTCTGCGAGGAGGGCAGGAGGGTGTTTGGGGATAAGTCTGGGGAGAGGGAGGGAGCGGAGGAGGGGTGGGGGCGTGCAGGGTTCACCTTCCTGCGGCCACCGGGAGGGCTGGGGATGGATTTCGGGGGCCAGGGCTTTCGGGAAGAGAGGGCGGGTACTGAAGTCGGGAGAAGCCCCCTCGCCGGGGTCGAGGGTGGAGGGGCAAGAGGAGGGGAGGGGAGGGGCTGGGTCCAGGGGGTGGGGCTTTCGTGGGCCCGGAGGGGGGAGGGTGCGGAGCGCGAGGGGCGGGGCCCGGGGGCGCGGCATGGGCGGGGCGCGCCCCTCGCGGCCCGGGGTGGGCGGGGCGCGGGCGGGAGCGAGGCCGCGGGGGGCGGGGCGCGGCTGGCGCCGGCCAATGGGCGCGCACGGCTCCGGCCCCGCCCCCGGGCCCGCCCCGCGGCGGCGGCTGCTGCATAGTCATGAGGCGCAGGGGCCGGCGCTGCGTCAGCGGAAGCGGCGCGGAGCGGCTGTTCCGACCCGATAAAGCGGCGTTGTCCCCGCGCTCCTGCCGCAGCCTCGCAGCGCTCCCTTCGCGCCCGCGTCGCTGACTGACTGACTGACCGACCGAGCGGCCGGCCGGCCAAGGGAGCTGCCCGCCGCCCGGGACGCCGCCGCCGCCGCCCGCCGTCCCCGGTGCGCCCGGGGCTCCGCGCCCCCGCCGTCCCCGCCCGGCCCGGCCCGGCCGCCCCGCCGCCCCCGCGGCCCCGGCCGGAGGAGACAGGTGAGCGGCCGCCGTCCCCGGCGCGACCCCCCCGCACCTGGCGCCGAGCACCTGCCGCCGCCCATTCCGCCCTCCGCGCAGCCTTGGCCTCGAACTCGTGGGTCCCGCCCGGCAGAGGCTCGGCCGCCCCAGCATCTCCCCTGCGCCCGGGAGACGAGACCCTGGCCTGGCGCCGGCCCGGGACGCCCCGCACCCACGTTCCTCGCCCCCCTGCCCCCTTCTTTTCGCGGGGCGCACCTGCCCTTCCCGCTCCCCTCCTGGAGCATCCCGGGCGCAGGCCCGGCCCTGCCCGGAGCTTGCACCTGCCCTCGGAGCCTCTCCTCTTGTCGCACCCGTCAGCATCCCTCCCAAGCCCAGGCCCCCGCTTGTTTCTCCGCCCGGAGAGAAGCCCGGCGCCCCCCGCTCTGGGTCCGACCCTGCCCTCCCTTCGGCCTGGCATCACCAACTTCTGGGAGTGCAGCCTCTGTCAGCGCTCCTCCGAAGCAGGTCCCCTGCCTGCGCTGCCTCCACCCTTCCGAGCGAGGGTGGACCTCCCCTCGCCGCCCTTCCCTCCCTGGCCTCCCCTTCTCGTCCGAGGACGTGCACGGCCTTCCCCGCGCCCTCCTGCCGGTGCCCCGCGCCTCCAGCGCGGGAGCCTGCCCCGCGGGTCTGGCCCTGTTCTCTTCTGTCCGCACTGCCCTCTAGTCTGCTCGTCTGAAGATACCTTTATTTCCTGAGGCCGATCTTGCCCCAGTGCGACAGGGTGGCAGCGCTCAGATCCTCTGCTTTGGGGAAGTCTCGGCGGTTATCTGCATCTCAGCACTCACTTTCCCCTTCCCCAGCTCTCTCCAGCCTCTTAGCCCTTTCGAGCTTAACCCTTTCCTCCCCAAGTGTGACTCCCTTGATGATGGGGTTCTCCAGGAAAACACTCCAGCCAAGGGCTTTTCAAGGGGAAGTAGAGCCAGATGGGTTGAGGGGTGGGGGGTGGGTTGAAAAAAAAGTATAGCATCCTGGTTAGCTGCTTCATAATGATTCTAGAAGTAGGGCGGCTTGGGAGGGATGGAAGGGGCAACCAGTCTTATAGAGAGCCAGAGAGTTTTATGTTTTTCAAACAGGGACACTGCTTTCAAAAGATGGAGCCTGGCCTCAGCTTCCCTGACTCAGTCCTTGTCCTGTCTGGGTGGTTGGGGTTGTCTTTCTAGCTTTGGCCTGGGGTGAGGTTGAGGGGCAGGAACGGTTGGAAGACAGCGATGGAAGCAGTCGCGGGGTGAAATCACTGCCCTGGGCAGGGCGCTCAGAGTCGAAGCCTGTTTCCACTGGGAAAAACTGGCCCTGGCTCTTCCCCCTGTTACTGAGTGTGCCCTGCACTTTCCCTGACAGTGGCCGGCTTACCTTGTCCTTCCCTCATGGACAGACAGGTAGGGCATGGTGGGAATCCTGCAGCCCTTCTGTTTTGCACTGGTAGTAGAAAAAAAAGTAAATGAATAAGGATAAAAGGCTGGGGGGTTGGTTTCACTGATTTGAGAAGTCTAATACATGGTCAGGTATCAGAAACAAAATGCTTTCCTCAGTTTTCTGTTAGATCTGAATTATGTGTTAACAAACGAGTAGAGCTTCTTAATTCTCCAGAGAGCTTACAGGAGCTGCTTGGGGACGGGGAGAGGCAGAGATTGCAAGGCTCCAGATGGATTGAGACTCGGGTTTGATAAAGAACTCCAGGGCCTTGGTGAGAGCAAGTCATAAAAATTGAGAAATTTTAGTCCTACACAGACTTGTTACTTTGGTGGGGAGTGGCAGTTAGGGGATGGAGACGCATGTTAGGTATCCTGTTGGGGGTTTGTGGGAACTAGGTGTCAGGCTGGGGGCGAGCTCCACGGCACGGTGGGACGGTCTCGCCTGCCCCACCTCCTGCAGAGATGTTGGGTGCCGCAGCTCTGGCCCAGTGTCGCATCGTAAAATCGGATCCCAGGTTGGACTGGCAGATCTTCAAGGTGTCCCACAGCTTGTCACATCCCCTGGCTTTTTGCCCTCTGACTTGGTAACTTGGCTTGCTTGGGGTGGGGGTGGGGGGGCAGGGAGGAGGAGCCTGTAGACAGGATTCTGCTCCCTCTCCTGGGGCAGGCAGGAGCCCGGAGATCCAGCCTGGTCTGCTCTGCAGATCTGCAGGGGAGGAGAGGACTGCGGCAAAGCACCTCCCCACCCCCCAGCCCTGATGGAGGAAAGGAACCGAAGAAGGTATTTTAGCTTGTGTTTGGTTCGCTCGGTGTTGAATTGATTTTGTTTGTGTTGTCGGAGAGAAGGGTGGGGGGGAAGGGGGAGGGGGCAGCGTCGCGGCTCTGGTCGTCGCTGCTGCTGTCATTATCGAGCTTGCAGTGGCTGCTGATCGTCTTCATCAGGCTGCAGCCCGCCTTGCACCCTCGCCAGGCTCACAGCGCTTCCCGAAGTCCAGCCTGGGTAGCTGGTGGGGACGTCCTGACTCGCAGCTTCCCAGCCTGGCATGCAGCGAGGGGGATTGGTGAGCTCTGTAGGTGGCAGACAACCCCAAATTGCCAGTGCCTTCCTCGGGGATACCACTGATCCGGCCATGTCTGTAATTTGTGGAGCCGGAATGTGCTGGAAACTGTGTTCCTGCCAAAGATGGGTGAGGATGTCTGCTCCTCCCTTGCCCTTGCCTCATATGGTTCTCCGGATTTTTTTTTTAAATCAAAATGTAGTTATGTGGCTGAAGGTGCACTTAGTGAAACATCCTTGGAAGGGCTTCCTGTACTGCAAGCCAGGAGTCCGGGCGGGGGTTTAGCTGTGCCCAGTGAACATCTGGCCAGAGGCAGAAAGCAGCACAGCTGGAGGGCAGCGGTGCAGAACGGTAGGGGGCGAGAAGCAAGGTGTAGGAGGTGAGAAGCAGAAAGCTAGGGGGCGAGCAGCGACCTTTCGCCGGGAGCAGGACACGGAGCTGTCTGCAGTGCGTTCACACAGCCGGGCTCGGCACCGCCCCCGCCCCCACCCCGGCCCCGGAGGACAAGGTCTCCTTGTTTAGCCGGATTGCTCCATCAAAATCCGTAAGCAAGGATCTTTTTAAACCTGGGTCTCTCAAAATGTGCTCTGAGCAGCCTTTCTTTTCTAAGAATTACCAAATGCTAAGCCTTTATGAAATAGACACAGTTTTTTAGCAACCCGGGAGATGGTGGGACTTCTTTAAGCCACCTGGAATGTCTTCTCTGTCTTCATTCAGAAGGGGGCTTGCCAGAAAACAAACTTCACTAGTCTAAGTTACGAGTAGTTTTCAACCAGTTGCTGTTAAAGTAACATTAGAAATACATCATGGCTTCCATGGTGGTGTTTATGAACTTGCTTTCTTGGCAAGTGACTTATTTTGCAAGTGATTTTTAATGGAGGCACTTTAAGAAGATTAAAACATCCACAGGCCTGGAGGCAACAGCATAACCTACTTATTGTTTTTATACCACTAATGTCCTTTTCCTTTTAAACCAGCGTTCTCACAGTAGCCCTTTGAGGGCAGCGGATGGACCAATGTGGTTCCCAGTCTGCGTGGCCATTAGTTCCTTCTTGTCCGTTCAGCACATACTAGTCTTTCTGAGAGAGATTGTGTGAAACCCAGCAAAACCCTGGGCTTTGAGTTCATTTTGGCTCTTCTGGGCAGCTTTGGGACCTAAGGTGAGAATAAGAGGGATCTTTCTCTTTCAAAAGAGAAGGGCTGCAATGACTTTATGTTGGAGGTCATCCTCAAGCCCTCCTTCCTTGTGTAGGGAGAGTCTTGGAACACACGTTCAGTTGCAGTGCCTGTGGGGAGCCCCTAAGGGCAGGAATGAGGGGGTGTTGCCGACCAGGCGTGAGTGTGCTCTCAGGTGGAGGGACTCTCCACGTTATAAAGCTTGGCCCCGCTGCCCTCCCCTGCTTGGGCCGTAGCCCAGGCTGACTGTTGAGTCCGTTGAAGGATTTTGCTGCCAGGGAGAGGATCCCCACCTTCCTGAACTGAAGCCCCTGCCCAGAGGGGCTTTATTTTGCTGCATTTGAAAAGTCCCTTCCAACATGAGATCCTGTTGTGCTGCTTGCTTGGAATTTTTGTACTTTGCTTGAAGGTATCTGCTGGGTTTCTGCCTTGGGATCTTGGAGATGGTTGAATTGGCTGGCAACCAAAGCCTTCCCATTTCAAAGAAAGGAAAATCTTGAGTGAGAAATACATAAACCTTTGAAATCAATGATAAAGAGGAGTTGAGACAGGGTACTTACTCTATTCAGATGTAGTGGGTTGCTGTACTTTTGCATACAAGTCTTAATGCACAATTTTAAGCCCTCACTGGGACATTGTAAAGGCCTGATAGTCAATAAGCTTAATGCCAACATTTTAATCATCATTTTTAGGAGAACATATTTATCCAAAAGGAGTTTCATTTTTGGTTTGCTTTTTCCCCTCAAACAGAGAAATGTCCTTGGGGGAAGAAAGGGAAGGGAGTATTTTTCCATCAACTTTTTTGAGGGGAGGATCTTGAAATCCCTTACCTTATCAAAAACATTTTGGAACTAAGGAGAGGGCTGGCTGGGTGGCCATCGGTGATGGGTTAAATTATGAATGTTTTAGAGTTACTGCTTTAAAGCAGAGGTCTTCAAACATGTTTGCGCATGTCTTCCGTAAAATAATTTTGTAAAACTATATCCCTTTTGATTTTTTTTGTTTTTTTTTAAATTTATTTTTAATTGTGGTAAGATAATACATAACATAGAAATGATTTAACGCTTTTAAGTGGATAATTCTTTGGCTTTAAGTACATTGGCAATACTGTGTAACTTTCACCACTATCTATTTCCGGACTGTTCATCATTCCAAACCAAAACTTATACTCATTTAGCAATAATTCCCCATTCCCCACTCCAGCTGCCCCTGGCAACCACTATTCTGCTTTCTGTCTCTATAGATTTCCTTATGCTGGGTATTTCATCTAAGAGAAGTCATACAACATTTGTCCTTTAGTGTCTGGCTTATTTCATCTAACATGCTGTCTTCACGGTTCATCCATGTTTTAGCATGTACCAGCACTTCACTTCCTTCTATGGCTGAGTAATGTTCTATTGTAAGCACACACCACGCTTTGTTTATCCATTCATCTGTTGAACACTTGATTGCTTCTACTTTTTGGCTATGGTGAATGATGCTGAGATGAACATTGGTGTACAGATACCTGTCTGAGTCCCTGCTTTCAATTCTTTGGGGTATATATGTGGGCATGTTGGGTCATATGGTGAATTCTGTGTTTAATTCTAGGGGACCACCAAACTGTCTTTTGCAGCGGCTGCACCGTTTTACTTGACCATCAGCAGTGGACGAGGTGCTTATTTCTCCACATCCTCCCCAGCACTGGTTATTTTCAGTTTTTTAAGTAATAGCCATCCTAATGGTTATGAAGTGGTATCCCAGTGTAGTTTTAATTTGCATTTCTGTAATGGCTAATTATATCTTTTCATATACTTATTGTCCACTTGACTATCATCTTTGGAGAAATGTCTATTCAAATCCCTGGCCCATTTTTAATTTGGGCTGTCTTTGTATTGTTGAGTTGTAGGAGTACTTTATATATTCTGGATGTTAAACCCTTACCAGATACACAGTCCCCATATATTCTCTCCCATCCTATATGTTGTCATTTCACTTTCTTGCCAATGGTCTTTGGTGCATAAAAGTTTTTAATTATGATAAAGTTCCATTTATTTGTTTTGTTTGTTGTTGTTGTTGTTTGGTTTGAAGTCTAAAAATCCACTGCCTACTGCAAGATCCTGAAGATACTTCCCTGTGTTTTCTTGTAAGAGTTTTATGGTATTAGCACTTATATGTAGGTCATTGATCCATTTTGAATTAATTTTTGTAAATGGTGAGAGGTGGGGTCCACAGTCATTCTTTGGCATGTGGTTTTCCAGTTGCCCCAGCACCATTTGTTGACGACACTATTCTTTCCCCATTGAGTGGACTTGACACCCTTGTTGAAAATCTACTGGCCTTCGGTGTGCGGATTTATCTCTGGACTCTCATTTCTATTCTGTTGGTCTATATGTCTGTCCTTATGCCAGGACCACACTGTTCTAATTACTGTTGTTTTTTAGCCCGGTGCACCTCTGCCTCTGGAACATTCTGTGAGGGGAGTGCCTCCTTCCGTCAAGTGGGGAGAGGGAGAGTAAAGGTGGGGGTTGGGGCAGGGAGGACTGGGGGGTTGGAACTTCATCACTGCCAAATTGTCAGGCAGTCTGATCTAGAGAAGGTTTTATATGGACATTGGGGGCCAGTGAATTAGTTCTCTTAAAATTATCCTCACCTGAGCATACCTCAAACAGTCGTGTTTGCAGACTGGGCTTCAAAGTCTGTCTTATGTAGTAATTGCTGTACTTGGTTGGTGGAGTGTAAAGCAGTTGCAACGTCACTAAGTTATGACATGAGTACAGCCCCATGTATAATATTTAAATGCACACGTTTGCTACACGTGCTATACTAAAGATGACACATTTCATAACTGTGCAGATTTTGGTTAGTGGTGATGTGTTTTTATTTGGCTGTATTAAAATGCAAGCCTACAGAACTGCGTCTTGAATTAAATCTTTCATAGAAATTTGTGTTAGAAGCAGAAGAGACTAACGCAGCTGGGCTTCGGCCCCTGGGAGTCTGATCCCCCTGCTCTGCTCACCTTCTTTCACAGGGCAGCCACGTTTGCACACCAGGAGGAGAAGAGCGTGTGTTTCGGTCTTGGTGGAGAAAGCAGGTTGTCTGGTAGCATTCGTGGTTATCTCTAGGGTTAGGTCCATGGGGTGGCTGAGGCTGTCATGGGCCCGAGGTGGAACCAGACCGGGCTGCGAGGTTTGCAAAGCTGGGGGCTCCTGAGAAGGGTGGATGTGGTTGGCTTGCGGAAGCATCAACACTTAGCCTTCCCAAGGACTTGCTCAGATTTGCCTGAAAGTCCTGGGTTGGTCCCTTCTTGGGTAAGCCAGAGGTGCGCTCAGAGTGTAAACTTTTAGTGTTGTTAGCCTAAAAGTGTTGTTAGCCTAAAAGTGTTGTTAGCCTAAAAGTCAGTTGAAATTTGATCTCAAAGTTCGTTTAGTAATTAAAAAAATAATTACTATACCGTCACCCTCCGAACTAGTACATGCCTTGAACCGAAAGCTGAGAAGCTGTCATGGGATCGTTTGTTGACATGCGGGGAGAGCCTGAGTAATTGCCCATCCCAGTAGAGCCCAGCTTAGTGAGGGAAGAAAGCACGCTGCTCCCCAGCTCTGGATTTTGCTATTTGGGTCGTCATGAAGATTTGCCCATCTCTAGCCTTGGCTGGCCATTAAGTATTCTCTTAAGAATGTGTTAATGTGAATTTGGACATGCAGGTGTTTGGGGAGTGACCCTGTCCTCAGATTGCCAGGCCAGTGCCTCTGTGGGGAGTAGGAAGATAGCAGCTAGTTCCAAGATCTTGGTCTAGAAATCCCAGGCTTATCTAAATAGCAAAGACTAGAATGGGGCCAGACAATACAGCCGTTTGAGCTCCTGCTGCTGGAGGAGAAAAGGATGAAGTGGAAGATGCAGCCCACATTGAACTGTTCTCCAGAGGAACAAAGCCGCATTGTGTTTTCCTGGTTTTGGCCATTGGTATTGAAATCAAGGTCGTCAGGCTCTGGCTGGAGAAGACGCTTTGGCGGCTGGTGGAGGACAGTTAGCAGGAGCTCCCTGCTGGCCGCACAGGTATACTGCTGGGCACCCCTGGGGTTCACTGGTTCCTAGAGGGCCCCACCCCACCTGACCCTGGGGCTTCACTCCAGCAGGCAGGTGTCCTCCCAGGCCTCAGCTCTGTGGAACAAGGATGTGCTGATGACTAATTCATGTAAAACTGTTTGCATTAAAACCCTGGGTAGGAGGAGCCTTTCCCAGGTCCTGCCCAGCTTGACTCTTTTGGATGCGGCTGGCTCTTCCTGGCGCCGGGAGGTGCTTTTCAGCTGGGAGCCGGTCCTTAGAGCACACGTGGGTCTGGCCAGCATGGCGTCGGAGACCATGGGAAAGATATTTCCCTCAGTGAGGTAAAGGGAAGCTCAGGGCTGCCTAAAACACTTCTCGCTCATGGTTCAATTATTCAGACGTGCAGAGTGGTTTTGATTCTTAGGAGGATGGTGGTGTGGGCGGGGTGTAGGGGCCTGGCCAGCCTCCCCACCCATCCTGGCCCCAGCGCTGTGACCTGGGCCGGAGCTGCCCTCTGCTTTTAACTGGGGGCCCTCACAGGCCATTAGGAATCATCATAACATTGGCTAACAGAGTGTGTGCCCGACCCTGCGCCGAACGCCCTGTCCCGCTCTTGAAAATGACCTTTGTCTGCTGCCTGTGGTCTGTGGGATGCGAGTGGAGCTGGTGGCATTTCTTGGGCTCCCCGCCGAGGCCCTTGGCGGTGGCTCGGGCTGCCAGGCAGGTGTTCTTGGGAGGGGCCCTTGAACCAGGGCTGTGTCTGTCCCTCTGCAGGACTGTCCATCCCCCCCTGCACTGCCAGGGACTTGCTGGAGTCCCCCGGGTAAAGCAGGCCCGGGAGGCTGAGCTGCGTCTCCTGCAGAGGTCAGGAGAAGCTACTGACGTTTCCTTTACTGACGTGCCCCGGTTGTTTCCTTGATACTGGCCTGGCGGCGTGCTGGCTGTTCTTTGGGCGCCCAGGGTTTGGTCTTGGCGCTGGTTGCTGCCGTTAGGGTCAGACCATCAGCTAGGGAAGGCTTCCAGACGCCAGTGTGGCTGCTTCCTCTGTGCAGGTGCTGGGCAGGGCGGCAGAAGTGGGGCCACTGGGTGTGATCCTGGGGTACAGGTGGTGGCTCTGGAGGCTGGGGGGGCACGCGCCCTTGGTGTTGGCAGAACATGGGACGGGCATCGGAATCAGCGTGTGGCCATGGAGACACCTGGGGGGGTGAGGGTTGAACTAAATGGAGGGTTCTTTTAAAAGCTTTTTGTTACGTGTGTTTCCTAATGAGCCCCATGGACACATCACTCCATTTCAACAGTTACCGACATTTTGCCTGTTTTTGAGCTGAGTTTTGGGGACAGGTGGGAATGAGCCATGTGAAAAAGGGGGAGAGCTTTGCAGACAGGACGCGGGAACGAGGGGGGTGTGGGGGCTGCGTGGCGCAGGTGATGTGGAAGGGGCTGGCTTCGCGGGCAGGGCCTGAAACCCAGGAGCCCCAGGCCTCCCGCACAGCCCTGTGAGCCGCTGGGCTGGGTAACCCGTCTCCTGCTGTGAAGAGCTGCGTGGATGGGGCGCTGAAATACGTGTATTTTTTGCAATTTGGGGATCTCGTGGTTTCCTGTTCAGTACTGTGACTGGTGTGTGACATATTGGTAACTTCAGAAGATGACAAGAGGTGATGTTTAGGGTAGTCAAATGAAAATTGGAACAATTTTAACTAGTCAGTGACAGTTACAATTCAAAAATTGTGTGAGAAGAGAAAAAAGTACTTTGCCATTTCCTAGCAGATCTGTGAGAACTGGAGTGTGTTTGGGGGAGGGGAGGTTCTCGGGGGCATTTTCACCGAACTAGGCCGGGTCCTCAGTTAACTTCTGACAGTTCAAGCAGCTCTGGGGGCAGCAGAGCTGTGTGGCGATAAGAGTTCTGTGGACACTGTCCGTTTGTGGTTGTAAAGTTCAGATAGGTTTCTGATTAAGTTTTGTGGGTCTGGGGAAGTGGATGACAGCCAAGTGAATGCCGTCTGTGGCTTTCTGTATGGTTACGATATGGTTTTGGAAAGTAGTGTTTAAAACTTTTAATGTGGCTTTTCTCAATTTTCTCATGATCGCCTCAGAACACTGTTCATCTGGGGTTTCATTTCTGCCCACACAGTTCTGCTTTGGCTTTGGAGTCGTCTCTGCTGGGCCTGGGGCCCAGGCCTGCCTCCTGCTCCAAGCACCCTCTTGCTTCCCGGCAGGACGGGCTCACCCAGAAGACCAAGAGGGATGCAGTCCCTGGGGCCCGGGGTGTGTAGTGACTCGTTGGGAGGGCGGGGGGCAGCTACGGGTGGATACTCTGAAAAGCACCAACCGCGTTTGCTAGGAAGAAGCCAGGGGGAGCCTCTCGAGCTCAGTGTATTTCCAGTGCTGTGTGGTGGAGATGGGGTGGGGTGGGGGCTTTGTGATTACGCAGTGCTGGCAGACTAGTGGCACTGCCCTCGGGTGGGTTGGGGACTCTGAAGACATCTCTCCTCTTGAGTGTTTTTGGGTCATCCCAACCTCCTCTTGAAAAGCACTTGTCAGTGCCTGGTATGGGCAGGCTCAGTGGGACGTGCTGTGCTTCTGCTTGGAGGCCCTGGATGACTCCCTTGGGTTCTAACTCCTCATTGAGTGTGTCTGCCGTAAAGTGGACTAGGGACAGTAGGAGGTGGGTAGGCAACCTTAGCCTAGGCAGAGGAGGGGCAGCTGAAGAATAATATGTAAACAGAAGCTGGTGATACGTTGAACGCACAAGAGAATTATCAGGTTTAGCTGAGGCTCTTGAGGGAAGTTCTTGGAAGTGGAGACAGAAACGAAGCCGACCACCGGGAGCCAGGGGTGGGACTCAGGAGCAGGAGGGCGTGTCTTGCTTTGGCAGGTGAAGGTAGAGCCTGATTAAATGACGACTCCCCACAGCACTGCCACCAGGTACGTGGCCAGGGACAATGTCGTGCCCGGACAGCAGTTGTTTTGCGTTGGGTCGAGCCTGGATGGCAGCCTTGTCAGAGGGACTCTGTCCCCTCATCCTGGGAGGGGCGAGGGCTCCAGCACCAGGCTCAGGGAGACCAGGCAGAGAGTGGGGCAGGGGCAGGGAGGAGGGCGGATGGTCCCAGGGCCCCTCTGGCTCTGGAGTGCTGTCCAGAAACACTCCCTGGGGGAGGCCCGGCCTGGGTGAGTGCCTCACGCTGTAGCACCTGCTGCTCAGAGGCTGTCAGGGTGCCCCCTTAGGTGTGTGCACATTGACACGGTCTGCCAGGGCATCCGGGGGCCTTTAACTCCTCTCATTGCATCCACTATCAGGGCTTAGTCCTGGAAGAAGTCTCCAGAGAAAACTCTTGCAGAACCACCCTCTGTAGTCTGCCCTGGTGCGTTCACCCTCCACAGAGCTTTGTGGCTGGCACTGAGTGAGTTCCTGTTAGGTAGGATGTAATGCACCGGCTGGCGGCCCAGCCCTCCCCGCCCCACCCCACCCCACCCCACCGCTGGCCGGGCCCTCCCCCCACCCTTGCCAGCACCTCCTCCCTGACTGCTGGCCAGCCCCCTCCCCGCTCCCTGCCAGCGCCCCTCCCCCACTGCGGGCCAGCGCCCTCCTTGCCTTTTGCCCTTTGCTCCCTGGGGCCCCCCGTGTGTCCGACCCTCGCCTGGGCCCCCACTGGCTTTCCAGGCCTGCTTTCTCTGATCTCCTGGCCCCCAGGGCTTCCTGTGCTCTCCCACCTGAGCAGAGGGGCTTGTGGGGAAGCTCAGGACAAAGGACCCTGAGCCCTGTCTGGGCAACCCCTCCTTCGGAAGCATTTCCTCATGCCTGTCTTTTGTAAGGCGCTGTGTGGTTCTCACGCCCAGGCAACCCTGAGCTGAGGTATTTATTACCCTCCTTTTTGAAACGGGAGATAAGAGTCTGTCTCTGCTGGGATTAGGGATTTGCTGCAGGACCTAAGGAGAAGATGGTGACACTGGGATTCAGGTGTGCTCAGGATGGCTTGTGGAGGCCAGAGGTCACTGGGGAGGGATCCCAGCCAGGGGCAGTGTGGCCTGAGGCCAGCTGGCATCCCAGATGGCCTCCTGGGTTGGAATCTGGGGCCTCCACAGCGTGCACACACATATATGCACACACGCACACACTTGGGACACATGGCTTAACCCCCTGAACCCCGGGCCCCACCTGTAAAATGGGCTCGATCATCGTCCGCTGCGAGGACTGAGGGGGTTCATGAGTGCCTGGAGCCCCACAGAGCACTCCTGGCCCTCAGCAGCCAGTCCCCACGCCCCGACTGAGCTTTCCTGAGCTGTGGCCCCCCCACTGTCTCCTGCCTTCTGGGCATCACTTGGCCCCCCCCTGGTCCCCCTAAGCGTGGCCCCTGCACCTCCCAGAGGCAAAGAGTGACACCGTGGGCTATTCTTAGAGGGTCTTTTTTGGGTACATCTTACCCAAAGGACTTCCTCTTCCTTTGGCCTGGGTGGGATAGAAATAGATTTGCCGTCTTTATAATAAGTTGTTGCTCTGCAAGAGCTCGGGCCCACATGGCCAGCTTAAGAGGAGTTGTGCTGGAGTGTTGTTTTCTTGGCACTGTTCTGAAGTCATTCAACTCTGTGGGCATCTAATGACTGTTGGAATGATTACTGTCCAGTTTGGGCCCTTAAGGCATAGGAGCCCCCTGCCTAAGTGCCGTGGGGTCAGGAGCCTACCTATACATGCTGCTGTCTCCCAGCTCAGCGTCAGTTTCCGGACGATGACCTAGCCTTGCTTTGTTATTTAAATGTTATAACATCGATCAAGAACTTCTTAGGGTTAGGCCTTCGTAATTGCAGAGAGGCTGCAGTTTTTATCACTGACAGCTTCAGGGCAGTGTGGTGGCTGTGCGTGAGTGTGCGTGCGTGAGTGTGCAGGTGCACGTGCACGTGTTTCTTGGAGGGATGTTAGTTGCTGTGTCAGTTAGGCCCTGCTCTTGCCAGGAAACAGGGCGAGGAGAGTTGAATGAAAGGACTTCACAAAGAGGTGGGCCCGGGCACCACCACCCCCGCACCCCTGCCCGCATTGTTTACTCCACCTGCCTGGGACAGTGGGGGGGTCGGTCTGCACCGTCCCTTGTGGCTGGAGGAGACTAGCTGTGAGTTTTGTGGGAACTTGGGGTCTTGGAAAGGTGCTGAGGGAAAGAACTGCACTGGACAGTGTAGCTGAGAACGCAGCGCTCCGGCCGGCCTGGGGAGCCCAGGGCCCGCGGCTGACCCTGCTTTCATCTGTCCTGGTTCCAGGTGCTGCCCCGTTCCCCTGGCTCCGTATGCAGGGCTGCATGTTGCCCCCATTGTCTCCCACCCGTCCGTCTCCTGTGCAGCCTTGCAGCACCCCGGGAGCAGTCTGGATTGGGGCAGGGGCTCCACGGAGGGCTTGTTGGGCAGCGTGTTTACCGTACTCGGTTTCTGGGGCCTGTGGTCCTTGAATAATACTGAGAGAGCTAGAGGAGCGGCCACTACTGAGAGCCGAGGGGAAGAGGTGACGCTGATGCCCAGACTCCTCCTCGTTTCAGCCTGGCGTGAAGATAAGGGTAATGTTTAATCTGGAGAGCCGCTCGTGTTTTCCTTACGTAATGTGAAACCAGTGTTTTGCTGACGCTGTTTTTTTCTAGCTGTGTCTTTCCTCAGCTGGGGTCTGTCCTAGGTTACTTCTCAAAATAAATGAGCTAATACTGTATACAAAGGGTTCAAAACAAGCTCATTATCACTCTTGTGTGCCAAGTAAATACCGTTTATCCAGGGGCTTGACTCCAGGCACCATTTCTTGTCTGAATTACTTATATTTGATACAATGACAGTAGTTTTCCTTGTAGTTCATACTTTTGTCCATTCTTTGGAATTCAGTTTCTAGAAATTCTAGTTCATTGCTTTCTGACATCACTGAGTGTATGTTTGGCGAGCTGCAGAAAAATCTTAGCTCTGCAACAATCTAGGCTGGCCCTCGGGTTTTCCCTCAACTTGGAAGCTGTTTTTCTATTTCTCTTTGCCTCTGTTTGTCTTTTTTTTTAAGTATGAACCTAAATTGCTCAAGTCAGTTCTAAGGGAACTAAAAAAGGGAGAACTTACCATCAAAAAAAAAAAAAAAAAAAAAAAAAGATGACAAGGATATGTAATAGCTGTATCCCAGCAGAAATTCCTGTAACCAATTGGGCGAATGTGTATACCCGCCCTCTGCAGCCACCCACCCCCGGCTGAGATCCGTCTTTTCTTAACCTTTTCTGGGTCACGGAATTCCTTTGAAAATTTGGTAACAGCTATGGACCATCTCAGAAACATGCATATACACCTGATTTTGTGTATAATTTTTGTATAACTTTGTGTATAATTTTGATTTTTTGTGTAATTTTGGGAATGTTTGTGGATCTCCTAACACTCATCCCTGGAAGTTGCTCCTCAGTTAACTCCCTGCCCCCCATCCCTGGGCCCCAGATTGGGAACCCCTGTTCTGGACCCCAGAGGGTGGGGCTGGAGCTGCCCGCCTGTCTCTGGATTCCCGAAGGCAGTGGTTGGCCCGGTGAGGGTGTGAGCCGGTTCCATCGTCCGATTCCCCCCAGAGCGGCTGGCCCCAGCCTTTGGTTCATCCCATGTCCTATGGAAAAGCCCCACAATGGGGACTTGGGATGTCTTGTCTCGAGGCCCCTGCAGAATCCTGAAGCCTGTGCAGTGGAGTCCCTGTTCCTAAGCGGTGATAGTGGGGCACCTTGAATTCACCTTTTGGGACAAGGTAGGGTAGTTAAAACTAGCAGTAATAGTCACTGAAAGTCAGGGTTGTCCAGAAGAATTATACAGTGTTATGTTGAGAAATGCAGAAGTGAGCTCTGGAAGCCTTGGCGTGGGGAGGTGGAACTCTCCCCTCTGAGCTGCACCAGGGCCAGAAGGTCAGGCTGGGAGCTGGTCATGTGTCAGTTTGGCCAGGTGATGGAATCCAGGTGTCTGGTCAAGCCAACACTGGCCTGATTGTTACTGTGAGGACATTTCATGGATCTAAGTCATCAGCAAGTTGATTGCATCTATGGCTGATGGTATCTACACTCAACTAAGGAGATTGTCTTCAACAATGAGAGACGTCTCATCCAATCAGCTGAAGGCCAAAAGAAGAGGTGATTTCAGCATCAGAAGGGAGAATTTCCTTCTCTGCCGAGCCAGCCAGCTTCCCTGGGGAATCCATCAAAACCTTCATTGGAGTTCCCAGCTTGCGTCCTGCCCTATGGAATTTGTACTTGCCCATCCCCACTGTCAAATGAGCCAATTCGTGGAATAAATCTCTTAATATTTACATTACATACGAACACAAACACACACACACAAACACATATCTCCTGTTGAGTCTGATACCCTAGAGAACTGTAATACAGAGCTCCAGTGTGGGGCTTTGATGGTTTCAGCGCCCCTGTTTGCATGTGGAGTTAACTCATCGCCAGAAGAATGCCCTGGGTTAAGGGGGTGGAATTAGTAAACAGATGCAGATGTTAAAAGTTCTTTGAGGGGAGGAGGAACCCGGACTGTCAGTGGGTCGTTTTCACGGACACAGTGTTGAGTCGGGGATTGTACTCGGCACTGAAGAGGTTGGGCCAGCACTCCCGTGCAGCCCTCTGTCCTTGGCCTGGGAGGGCGGTGCAGGGCTGGCTTTGCCCAGAGCCTTTTGCCCTGGCGAGGACCGGAAGGTCCCGGGCTCCCAGCCTTCTCCCTGATGGCCTCTCTGCAGAGGCCCTGCCAGCTGCCGGACCCCTCCCGTCCTCCTGGCGCATGGTCACTTGGCTCTGCCTGCTTCTGGAAGCATGACCCTTCACCGCCTGGCTTCTGCACAGGCGGGCACCCTCTTCTTGGCAGGCCAGCCCAGCTCTTCCAGCCCAGGAGAAACCCAAAGCCACCCCTATTAATAAAATCACCTCTCCATACGCTTCAAGTAAAGAAAACATTTTGTGTGTTTGGGATGAACACCTCTGATACTTGGTGCAGCCCTTAGAGATCAGAACCCTTTCTAACGGTGAGCCACGGTTCTCATCACATCTTTGCGTGGCTCCTCAGACTTTATTCCAGTGCCTGCATGTTACAAATGCAAAGTGAGGGAAAGGGCTGTTGTACACTAAGTTTTTAAATCCCTCATTGACTCTGCACCTGCCCAGCAGCAGCCTGTGGTTCTCTCGGAGCGTTGCCTGTGCTCTACTCACTGCCTCTTGGCCCCGCCCCTCCTGCCTGCGCCACCCTGCTTCGCCCTGGCTTTGTGCCCACCACTCCCCTGGGGCTCCCCCAGCCTTAAGCGGTCCCTGTCCACTGCCCTTGCTGCTTTCTCCCTCCTGCCTCCTGGGAAGATAGCTCTGGCTTTCCACCTTCCCTCCTGGGGGTCTCGGGTCCTCTCCTAACCCCTCCCGCCCCTGCCCTATCCTCCCCTCCCACTTCTGCTCCATTTTGTCCCTGCCCAAGGGTTGGCAGCTTTATGTTATGGACTCAGGTCTCTGACTGCAACCTAGATGCGCGGGTCCTGCTGCCTGCTCAACTTCTTAGCTTGAGATAAGGAGGATTCTCACCCCCAAAACTGGAATGACATGGAACTCTTGCTCCTTTCCCTCCTATTCCTGCAGGTTTTGTCCACCCGGCTCGTGGCATTGCATTGCATAGCTCGGCTGGGAGGGCAGGCATGGAAGGGCAGGCGCAGTGGTGGTGGTGGTCGAGGGGCAGGTGCGGGCAGCGCAGCCTGCAGCCGTGCCAGTGCTCGCTCGGGAAGGTGGGCTGACGGGGGCAGAGGCCATTTCCAGTCCTTGACAGACAGCGCTGTGGGGCTCCCCTCGGACACCTCTTCCGGACAGTTTGGGTGGTTCTGCAGGCTGTTCCGACGTGGGTAGGAGTGGGGCAGCCTCTCCCTGTGCAGCCCACCAGGAACATTCCGAGGCCGCCTTCTGCAGCCCAGGCACTGCCGTGGATCACTGTGTGGTGAATGAAAAAGTGGCATCTGAAAGTAGTTCTACTTTGCATTTCTCTTACTGCATGTGAGCTTGAGCATCTTTACATGTATATTTAATAGCCATTTGTATCTCCTTTTCCTTGAATTCTTTGTTCATAGAGAATATTTTTGCCCGTTTTTGTAGTAGACTTGTCAGCCTTTTCCTTAAATTTTTTTTTTTTTTTTTTTTTTGGTAAATTAATAGACTTAGAGCAGTTTTAGGTTTACAGGAAGGTTGCACAGAAAGACCAAGGGTCCTTGTATATCCCCACCTCCTGCCTCAGTTTCCCCTGCAGGCACATCCTGCACTGGAGGAATGTGTTGTTACGGTTGGTGAGGCCCTAGGGTTCATTGGGAGCCGAAGCCCGTGGTTTGCATGAGGGTCACTCGTGTCCTGTGGGTTTCACAAATGCACGATGCCCTGTGTCCCCCTTACAGGACACGCACAGCAGTGCCGCTGCCACCTGACCCTGGGCCCCACCTGGTCACCCCCTTCCTCCCCCTGAACCCTTGGTGGCCGCTGATCATTTTACTGTCTCTGTGGTGTTGCCTTTTCCAGAATGCTGTGCAGCTGTGACCGGGCAGCGTGCAGCCCTTACAGACTGCTCCTTTCACTTTGCAACATGCACTTAGGACCCTTTTCATGACTTGACGGCTCATTTCTCTTTATCACTGAATACTACTCCTTTGTATGGATATATGACTGTTTATCTACTCACCCGTTGAAGGGCGTCTTGCATCCTCCACTTTTTGGCAATTATGAGTAAAGCTGCCATAAACATTTGTTTACAGGTTTTTAGGTGGTGGACATGCATTTTCAGTCATTTGTGTAAATACCCAGGAACGTTCTTGAGGTTTTGAGAGAGCACGGTGTATGTGAGGGCAGGTCAGGTCCCCAGCTTGTCATTTGTCTTTTGACTTTGATGGTGATGGTGTTTTCCCTCCTGTGTGCGATGTTCTAGTATTCCTTGGTCATATGATCAGTATTTTCTTAATGCCTTCGGGATATCTCTAGAAATCTTAGAGGATCTTAGAGAAACGCAGTGATTATAACAACTTCCTTGCATTTTTTGCTTCATTTCTGCTTTCGTTTTTGCATTTAAGTCTCTGGTCCCCTGGGAACTTCTCCTGGTGGTTGAACGAGGTGCCTAGCCCAGCCCCTTTGTCCTGAGGACTGCCCTGGTGTCCCTGGAGCCATTTTGAATAATGAGTCTTTTCTTTACGGGATTGAGATACCACGTTTGTCTTACTCAGACTCATGCGTGGCCGTGAACCTGTGTCTGGGTTTTCTGTCTTGTTCTGCTGGACCGCTCCTGCCTGTTTGGGAGCAGGCACCACACCACTGTGGTCACAGAGGTGTCAGAGGGTTTTAAAGCTTAGCAGGCCTGGCCCTCTGCCACCACATGCTGTTCAGTTGCCAGTTACTTTTAATTTTTACAGTTTTCCTGGCATTTTCCCGGGCGAAATTTCAGATTCCCTTGTCCAGTTAAAAATCAGAGAAGGAGAAGAGGGCCCTGCTGGAGTCTGGAGGGCCGGGGCACGAGCCTAGTGCCGCTGGCCATGGCTCCATCCTCCTCCAGTCCTCCGGGGTGCGGTGTGGGGCATCGTCGTCTGCGTCTTGTATGTTTTTGTGAAGTTTGTCTCTAGGTGTCTTCTTTTTCAGAAAGAGGGTGGTGGTTTCTTCGTCTGCGTCTTCCTTAATTTTTTGTGCAGTCCATCCTTCAGTGTCTTCTCTTTTTGTTCTGCTGTAAGGGGGTTGTCGGTGTGAGTGTGTGGGCCCCAGCCTCTGCATTCAGGACGTGGCGAGGTTGCTGAGATAACACGCAGCGGCTGAGAGGGTGGGCTCCCCAGCCAGCGGTTTGTCTAGTCCTGGGTCTTCGGGCAACAGATGGAACCTTTTGTGTCTCAAGTTTCCTCTTCTGTACGGTGGAGGTGATATTAGGTTTCATGCTGGATGGTGTGAAGATTGAGTGAGTTAATAAAGAGAAAGCATTTAGAGTAGTAATTGGCTTATTGGAAGTGTTTTATGAGTTTTAGCTATAATTGCTGTGTACCCACACAAAGCATCTTACTAGGTAGCTTCTGCAGAGACGTCAAAGTACAAGGGCTTTGCAGTTCCCCAGAGAAAGGGGCCGGGATCCAACAGGGGTGTGACTGGGAGGACTCGGTGGAGGCCTATGTTGGTTGGTGTGCATGCCTGGGTTAGCCGAGCATTCCAAACTGCAGGAGTGTCCCAGCCGGCTCAGAGGTGGGAGCAGCAGGCCCAGCTGGACCACGCAGGGGTCTGATGAACGTGAAGCTGGAGGAGGCCAGCAGGGGTGGCCAGTAGGCCGCTGGCGAGGGGAGCTTGGCCGCATGTGTGTTGTAGCAGATGCTGCGGAATTTGGAAGGGTGGTGAACAGGAGCTGGAGTGAGAACAAGGGCGTTCTTGTGGATGCTGTCCATACCTGTCACATCCCCTTGTGTGTGAGCACCATCTGGGTGCTGAGGCAGCCAGGGCGGGGAGAGGGGGCTGCTGGGGTGCAGAGGGAGGAACCCCGCTGGCTTGCCTGGAGGAGTGAGTCAGGAACCCTGGGAACACTTGGGACTCTGGGAGCGGGTGGGAGGGGCTGTTGAACACACACAGGCTGCAGTGACCGACCCATGTGCCCGCAGGAGGAGCGAGTGGGTGGGACAGGTCTGAGAGTTTTGATGGCTGGGAGTTCACGACCTGGTGGCTCCCTGGCTTCCCCACCTGTCATGCACTCCTCCCTTGGCGCCTTCTGCTGCTGTGTCCCACGCTCGGGGGCCCTCGTGCCTCCCTCGCTGAACTGAGAGCTCGGTGGCCCGGCTGCAGGTGCTGCAGCGACGCTAGGGCTGCCACCATCCTGCCGGGTGGGGTGGACGGGGAGCAGCCCTCCAAGAAGGGTGGTGGGGTGAAAGGCCACTCTTGGCATATTTAACCTTTTATAGCCTGGAATTCTTTTTTTAGTAAGACTGAGGAGATGCCGGAAAGAATGCCCTCTAACCACGTACTTAAGTATTTGTTATATTTGTAGTTAACTGCATTTAATTGGCTGTTGGTCCAGGCCATGGGAATAGTTTCCAAGAGGAATGTGAAAGTCCAGAGAGGCCCTGAAAGGTTAACGAGGGGGGCGGAGCACAGGCATGGAGCTTAGCAGGGGCCTGGGAGGCGGAAAGCCGGGGAGAAGGTGGTTCCGATGGGGTCCTGACGGGGCGTTCCCGATGGGGAGGTGTCCAGGCATCCTGGCTGTGGCACCGGGGACAGGGACGGCCGGGAGCAGCCCCCCTGGGCCTTTGCAGACGCGGTCCCCTCTGTGCGCCCCCATGCCAGCGTTTCTTTCTGTAACTGAAGCATCCTTGCGCGCAGGTGGCCTGGCATACCAGGTCTCTGAGCAGTGAGTCATGCGCTGAAAATTAGTATCCTCCAGGAAAGGCTTTGCTCATTGCGGTTATGTATTTTCCCTGTTAGAAGGATCCCTTTGAAGAGAGAGTGAGGTGATGAGTTTATAGTGTCTATTACAGGCTTCCTCCGGGCCCCACAGACCTTTCCCAGGTGACGGCACTGCCTCCCGCCTGTGTTTTCTGCATTGCGGAATCAGGGCGCCTCGACTTGGGCCCGGCGTGCGGCCCGGAGATGTTAGGTGGCTTATTCGAGTTCGCACACTGCAGGGCCGGAACTCAGACCTGCTGTGGCCCTGGCCTCCTGCTGCTTGTGTTCATCTGCCAAGAAAAGTTGATGGTTAAAGTACTCGGTAGGGCCCGGCTGGTTAAAGGTAGAGCTCTAAAGCCCAGGGTGAGCCAGGAACCCCCCCAGGGGCCTTGAACCTGAGGAACGATTCATTTGTTTGGGCTCACTGTGGAGCGTAACCTTAGGTTTGCAGAGAACAGCTTCTCGTTCACCCCGCCAGCTTACGGGGTAGAAGGGGTGGCCGAGGTAGGAGGTGGCGTGTGGGGGCTACAGTAAATGAGCAAGCAGGGAAGTTGGGCAGTCAGGCCCTGCCTGCTTGTAGGGCCTCCAGGTGACCCCAGGAGGGGCCACGGTGCCGAGGACCAGGCTGCTGGGGACTAGGGTCGGGGCGCAGAGAGTGCCGTTTAGCACCTTAAATGTTCCTCCATGGGGGCGTGCTGGCTCTTTTTTTTTTTTTTTTTTAATGCGCGTCTTTATTTCATTACTCATCTACCCATGCACTGGGTAAAGGGGGTGTCAGTCACAAGGTTTTTACTATCACACGGTCGCAAGATGAAAGCTATAGAGTTATACAATCATTATTAAAGATCGAGGGTACTGGATTACAGCTCCACAATCTCAGGTATTTCCTTCTGGCTGTTCCAATATGCTAGAGAAGAAAAAGGAATATCTGTCTAATGAGTCAGTTATCAGATCATTGGCTGAATCCTCACTTCTCAGTCACAGCTCCTCCCTCTCACCTGGTAGTTCTCTGAATCTTCTTGGACACCTGGGCAGTGACCATTCTGACTTCCCTATGCTGAGAAGCAGTGTCGGGCTTGGGGGGGGGGTGGCCCCGGTTGGTGTTCTTGGGGAGACTGAGTACCAGCTTTTGAACCCGACAGCCGGCCGTGAGGACAGAGGCCTTGTCATGACGTGAGGAATCACCAGCTCTTTCTTTCCCATCACCAAGTCCCAGGTGCTACGTGGGGGTCGCAGGAAGAGCAACCACGCACTCAGGCCCCTCTTCTTGGGGGCTGGGCGGGGCAGAGCCCAAGATGCTGGGGTCCCACGCAGGCTGGTGGAGGGCCAGAGCCCCAACTCCTGCCTTTTTGGCCCTCTGGGTGCAGCTCATGCTGGTTCCCCAGCAGGAGCACCTACCTGGCAGCGTCCCCTGGGGGTCCTCTCACCAAGCAGGTGCAGGTGCAGTGGGGCCCTTTGATGCCCGCGCCCAGGCCTCTGTGGTCAGCAATGGAGGGGGCCAGGGTCTCTGCTGTGCCTGGGTTGTCTTGCAGAGAAGCAGTGTCTTAAGGAGGCGCCACCTTTGTGGACTGGCCTGAAAGGGTCGAAAGGTGCACTCCCCGGTCCGTCCGCAGTCATTGCAGAGACTGTCATCGCAGAGCGGCTGTGGGCCTGCTCTGGGGAAAGGCTAAAATCTCCTTTTCCAACATGGAGTGAAAAGCTGGTCTGTCAGCGGTGGCTACAGGAAGTTTCCACACAGTTGTGCAGGGTTTGTTGCTCCTTCCTGTCTGTCGCAGGGCGCCCCACCTGGAAGCAGGAGTGTTTCCCTCTCTGTCTTGTTCTGTCTGTCCCTTCCAGCTGGACTGCATGTCCTTGGGAACCCTGTAACTTCAGGTGGATGTGGCTGTGCACGGAGCTGAATGTAGCCTCTCGGAGTTTTAAAGATAGGTCTGTGGAGGTGGGCTGCCTTGGTGGGGTTTATGCCCAGGGTAGCACCTCGTTCTTCTCTGAAGCGGGTCCTTCTCCAGAAGAATGGGCACGCTCAGAGCCTGTCCCTGAGAGGGGCTCAGTAATGGATGCACGTGTGTGAGTGGGAAGCAAGTTGGGAGCTGTATTTATTTCAGCCTCGGCGGGACCAGCTATGGTGTAAGGTCTTGGAGTCTAAGCTAGAAATATTAAATGAAAGCCTCGAGGTGCCCACACACAAGGCAGGCATGTCGGTATGGTTTGTGGTTCCAGTGGACACTGTCCCAGTTGCTGCCGCTATCCAGAATTCTGGTGGGGACTGTGCAGTGAGTCCGCTGGGGTCTTTTGTTGAGCACTCACTGTGTGCCAGGCTCTGCTGGGCCATTGGTGACCCACGAGGCAGGCCCCCCCAGTGACAGGGAGCTGGGTGGACCCGCCCGGTCTGCCCGGGCTGCTGTCATCCAGCTTCCCTGCCTCGGCTGTGCTGGAGCCGCGGCCCTGGGTGCGGGGCACGTGTGGGAAGCTCTGGGTGGTGGACAGGTGACGGATGTGCCTCTGTGGTGGCAGAGCCTTGGTGGGCTGCAGGCAGTTTGTTTCCCCCTCAGTGAGGCTGTCCTGGGAGCAGATGAGCCCCTGGGTAGGGCAGGGGCCAGCATGCAGTGGGGCTCAACAGGAGGGGCTGGAAAGCTTCCTGTGTTTCAGCCCTTCTTGGGGACTTAGACAAACATGAGCTGGCTTAGTGTTGAGTGAGTTTTGCTCTAACCAGATAAACAGAATAGAGCCACTTTGGGCCCCTGGCCAAACTAGTCATATTTTGACACGGTGATCTTATCCTTTGGGTCACTGGTCTCCGTATTCCATTTCATAATGGGAAGAGCAGCTTAGTTTTCAGAGTGGCAAATAAGGAAAAGAATGAAAGGATCTCGGAGTGCCTGTTTCCCGAGCCTTCCCCCCACCCCGGGAACTTTTTTTTATAGATGCCAGACGTCCTGCTGCTCAGTCCAGCTCTCCGCTCCAGGACGGTGGTGTGAGCTGTGTGCCGACACCCAGCCCGCGTGAGCTGCAGCAGGCACGCAGGGCAGCGCTACCCGCCAGGCCAGGCTCTGCACCCTGGAAGGCCTCCCAGACTGGCCCCTGCCCCTGCCCTCACCACCAAGGCCCCAACGGCTCTCTCCACGCAGCATCCCTTGTGAGTTGGAGCTCTCTTTAGGGGCACTTCCTTCTTAGGTCAAAAACCCAAAAGTTTCCTTTCATGAGGGTCATGATTTAACTGCAGTCTTTGGATCTAGTACACTTAGTTCTCAAGAAGTCCACTGTCATCATGTAATTGAATTTCAGAGAGAGAGCAAAGTGCTCAGATGTGTACTTTAAATCCCGTTACTTCAGTTGTAAAGCAAGTACATACTGTTAAGGTGAACATAAAACCCCCATCTCTGACTTTCTAAACCTTGTCATATAGTGTTTGCTCCAAGGGCACTCACTTGTGGTTTGTGTGGGTGAAATGACGTTACTTAGAAACCAGGGTGCGAGGGTTCGGAGTTGTCACTTTTCAGATGCCTGCCTTAATTACACATCGTGCTGCAGCCAAGGAGCAGTGTGGAGAGAAGATTCTCCGCTGCCTCACCGCGCTCTGCTCTTGACTCAGAGCAAGCCTTGGCCTCGGTCTACGGTGCCGTCAAGCTGCAGTTCAACTGTGGCAGGGAAATCCCCAAACCCTTGCCCCTGGGTAGCCAAAAGCTGACTCGCCAGGGTGCCTCTGATGCCTTGGTCTGTCGCGGGGCCCTCTGGGACTGTCCTGAGGTGTGGGAAGAGGTGGAGCTGGTGGCAGCACCGTGGGCTCGGGAGTTGAGACATCCTGGGGAGCAGTGTCAAGCTGCCTCATTTTTCTTCCCCTGTGCCTTCTCCTTGCCTGTTCTGGGGCACTGGGTAGGAAGCTAGAGTGAAGTTGAGAACTTACTGGTGGGGGAAGCCCCTCTCTGCCGCCCCTGTGCCTCCCTTCTCTCTGAGCACGTCTTGGGAGGATGCTCCTGCGGACGCAGTGCTGGCCAAGGGCTGTGCCGGTTGGACACCACCTGCTCCACTCACCCCCCCCCCCGCCCCCACCTGGCCATCTCGCTGCCCCCCACCTCCCCGCCCCACTTGGCCCGGGGCAGCTCATCACAGGCGCCCCAGGGGAGGAGAACGCCCCGCTGTCTGGAGCCCCCTTCAGGGCTGCCACGTGGTTACCTAATCGACACAGGGTAGCTGGTTCGTAGTGTTCAGAAAGCTGCACAAGAGGAGGCAGAATCGGTGATGGTGGTCTAGGTTTTTATGTACTCTATGCCTTCTTTAAAAAGAAATGGCAGGCTACACTTAAATTTCTGATTAGTAATTAGAAATACTTAACTGACCTAAACATTTGTTTCTGAGAACAAAATATTTTGTCTCTTTAAGTAAAATTCTGGGTAAAACTCCTCCCGTAACCGATGATCTCCTTATTATTAGATTATCCTTTTATTCTTTTGAGCCACTGAAATGGAAATTAAACCTTTCTCTCGAGTTGAAGGCCGTGGCGGCTGCCGCTCCTTTCCTGGAGCGCCTGCTGTGGAGGCTGTGGAAGGTGGTCTCCGCATCCTTACGTTCTCGAGACGTGCAGGAGGTGCTCCCGTTTACAGGGGGGACGTGGAGGCTGGGCTGGAAGGCCTCTGCTGCTCCACCACCTTCTGTAGTCGCGCCAGGAAGCTTCCTGGACCCTCACGTGTCCTCACACCACGCGGAGAAAACGCCCAGGACCCTGCTTTGTGTCAGAACACTGTAGAGGCGGAAGTAGCATGGTGTGAAAGAGCAAGGACTGCAGGAGTTAGCTTCGTCCTTACAGCCCCCGAGGCCCACAGTCCTTTGAGTTGCAAGCTGCTGTATTAAACGTAACAGAACTCCCCACAGCTGAAGCTCAGGGACCTGACATCTGGGATTCACCTCGGCAGTTGGTCGCCCAGACACGCTGGCTGTGAGCCCACCCTCCGGCTGCCGGTCTGCATGTGGGCCCCAGGCCACTTCCATGACTTGCAAGAAGTTAATTTTAAATCAAATTTAAGTCTTATTGCTCCTTTGTTCTCTTTAATCCCAACAATTACCCTAAAATCTTTCCTCAATTTTATTAAGTCCATTTTTCGAGTCCTTTCTGTTGGCTTTGGTTGAGGTGGCTGTTTGTTGAGTGCCTGTCGCTGTCACAGCCCTGCTCTCAGTGTGGAAACAGTGACCCCCAGGACAGGAGTGGGCAGAGGGCACTGCACCGTGAGAGCCCCAGAGGGGGCAGACAGCTGCAGGGGGGCGGCAGTTCTGGGTGTGGGGTGTCCAGGCCCAGGGCTGAGCGTGCATGGTGCTGAGGGGCAGGCTCTGCGGGCCAGGCTGGGAAGGCAGGAACCGAGAGGGATGTCTGGCAGGACAGGGTTGGGATTTCAGTCATCCTGGTGGGCTCACCTTGCAGGTTCCTGGGGATTTGCTATGATGAGAATAAGCACCCAGCACCCTGCAGGGTGGGCCAAGATCCCTGGAAGTGGAGCTGTGGTTGTTGAAAGGGGGAAGGGGGCTGCAGGATCCAGAGTCTTGGAAACGTCAGCAGACAGCTGTTGCTGCTTTTTTCTTTTTAAACTGCTTCTTTGGCAGTTTTCACTTCTCATGCAGGCAAGTCCCGAGCTAATATTTATCCTGCAAAGTATCTTAAAAATGCTGGCGGGTAGAGCCTTGGCGGAGGGCTTTATTAGTCTTTGAAAGAGCGTTATTGTTACAGTGATAAACTGAGGCACTGTTTACAATAGCCAGATTGTGTTTGAACTTGCAACCTTTAATTCAACAGTTAGTTTTTGTTAACAGATGGAATTGTTTGGGCCTATCTTTGAAGACTTCTTTATCCATGTGGTTTTTGTTTGTTATTGGCAGACTTTGGTGTGGGGGGTGGGGACCTCTGGTTGTGACACTGATACCTTCAGGTGTGTCTGCTCCATGATGGGCAAGCTGTTAAGATATGTGGCTTTTTGCACTCAGAGCCCCAACTTTTTGTGAACTGTCACTTTAAAACTGGAGGTATATTCTTGCAGAGACACAGCTGGGCCTCCTCGGCATGCAGCCTTCAAAGTCTTAAAAGTACATCTTTTAAGGAAAAGTGGCCATTTGGGGGAAAATAACAAGGATGTGGATAGATGCTAGTTATGTGTGGTCCAGGAGATTGCAGGTCTAAAGGAAGCTAAGTTAATCCTTTTTTAAAACAAAACAAAACAAATACATGCCTTTCATGAGTGCTTTACAGTGAAATGTGCCCCCTTGGGGATCCTCCCTGGAACCTGGCAGCTATCCTCAGCTTCCCGAGCAGGTTGGGGGAGGGTGTGGAGATGCCTCTGGGCCCAGCAGAGGGCTGGGTGAGCCCAGGCACATTCCTTTGCGCCAGGCCCTTTATTATGCAAGTGGTGGTGTTGGGTTGGGGAGGGGGTGTGGAGCTGGGTGAGGGGAGAGGGGAGCAGCACCCGCAGGGGCTGGAGCCGGGCGCCTGCAGACCCTGTGCGGAGCAAGTCGCCGGGACGTGGGCTGTCTGGGGCCCTGAAGCACCGGGTGCCCTGTGTGCAGTGGGAGCTGGGGAGGGACACCGCCCACCAGGCCGCCCCGGGCCCTCTGGAAATAGGCTGAGGGGAGCGGAGGTAAGCTGTTGGGCGGGTCTGGCCTTGTGGTGGCTGAGAAGGGCCAAGGACCACTGTCCTGGGGTCTGGGGGCCTGGGGTGGAGGTGGAGCGGTAGGACTCCTGCTCAGGGGCGCCCCAGGCCGGGTGGGGTGCGTGGGCGTGCACTGAGCGCAGTCCAGGGGCCCGTTCGAGGGCTTGTGGGGACCTGGGACTTCCTCTCTGGTCAGCTGGCGTGCACTTTCTTGCTCCTTTGCTGTCCCTCACTCTGCTGACTCATGCCCTGGAACCGCCTCGGGGTGCAGCAGAGCCTTCTGGAAGGCCCTGTGTCCTCAGTGCTGAGTGCAGCCGCTTCGGGCCTGGGTGTTCTGCTCTGCCTCTGGCCTGGCGTCCTGCCTGCTGCCCTCCACACTGCGGCTGCCCCGGGCCTCATCACTGTTCATGTCAGTGGCCTCTTGGGTTTCAAAATCTGTGTTTAAGAAGTTCGTGGTTTGCTGAATTGTTTGGGGCAGGCACTGAGAACCTGCAGGAGGAAAAAAAACCATTTTCTCAGTGATATGCATTTCCAGGTCATTTTCTAGATATTCCCCTTGAATCACATTTATTTACTTATCTGGTTGTGGCTGATAAGATTATGAGGTTTGTTTCTTGTTTTTTTTTTTTGAAGTTTATGTTATTTTATTATTTTTTTAATCTTCATTTTATTGAGATACATTCACATACCATGCAGTCATACAAAACAAATTGTACATTTTGTTCACAGTACCATTACATAGTTGTACATTCATCACCAAAATCAATCCCTGACACCTTCATTACCACACACACAAAAATAACAAGAATAATAATTAAAGTGAAAAAGAGCAATTGAAGTAAAAAAGAACACTGGGTACCTTTGTCTGTTTGTTTGTTTGTTTCCTTCCCCTATTTTTCTACTCATCCTTACATAAACTAGACAAAGTGGAGTGTGGTCCTTATGGCTTTCCCAATCCCATTGTCACCCCTCATAAGCTACATTTTTATACAACTGTCTTCGAGATTCATGGGTTCTGGGTTGTAGTTTGATAGTTTCAGGTATCCACCACCAGCTACCCCAATTCTTTAGAACCTAAAAAGGGTTGTCTAAAGTGTGCGTAAGAGTGCCCACCAGAGTGATCTCTCGGCTCGTTTTGGAATCTCTCTGCCACTGAAGCTTATTTCATTTCCTTTCACATCCCCCTTTTGGTCAAGAAGATGTTCTCCGTCCCACGATGCCGGTCTACATTCCTCCCCGGGAGTCATATTCTACGTTGCCAGGGAGATTCACTCCCCTGGGTGTCTGATCCCATGTAGGGGGGAGGGCAGTGATTTCACCTTTCGAGTTGGCTTAGTTAGAGAGACAGGGCCACATCTGAGCAACAAAGAGGCATTCGGGAGGAGGCTCTTAGGCACAATTATAGGGAGGCCTAGCCTCTCCTTTGCAGCATGTTTCTTGTTCTTTTTAAGCTGCTTCTAGTGAATCTCTGTGTTGTTACGTTTTGTGAAGAGTTTTGATATTACCTGTGAAAGGGCAGTTTTCCTGTAATAGTCTCTAGATAAAGCCTGTCCCTTCCATTTCTCAAATCCATAGGCTTTTCCTTCAGAACAGGCTCAGAGAGATAGTAGCATTTGACCATTTGTTGAAAACTTCCACACTTTCAAAACTCAGTGATCACATATGCAGTGGAGCATCATTTTTTGGGTGAAAGATTTTCTCTGTGTGTTGAGATGTTGGATTTCTCCCCCGTGTGGGAAGACTGAGAGCTTCTGATCATTCCGTCTGCCGTGGGGGGCTGCCATCGGGTCTTTTCTGATGTACTTTGAGTTCAGATATCCTGAGAAGTCACACTCACAGGTTTTAGTAACCAAGGGATGGCAAGTGTGTGTCAGGATCCAGTGCACCCACACGTGCAGAGAACACATTTATTTCCTCCTCGCATGAAGCCCAGCTGTGCACGTGGGGTCCTGGCTCCTTCCACCTTCAGTGCTCGAGCCCCGGGGCTCCTGGGGTGCCCTCCATGCCCTTCTGACCAGGGATGGGAGAGAGCACTGGGGTCTTGGGGGATGTCTCTAATGAGACCTGTTCTTAATGCATCTAGTCTCTAATGAGACTTGTTCTTAATGCATCTAAAAGGCTGCCACCGCCTGGCGCTCCTGTGGTGATCTTCGTGGGCAGACACTCCGTGCCTGTCACCAGTGTGCAGAGCCCTCTCCCCTCGGTGTTGGGAGTGGCAGACCGCACGCCCCAGGTGCTGGGACCACGGGAGAGAGGTCAGCATGTGCAAAGCGGGGAGCATGGCTGGCTTTGGGGTGGGAAGTGCTGTGTTTAACAGCCACGGCTTTTAAGTGAATTACGGTTTGTTTCTAGTGGAGGTAAAATCTAAAATAGTTGAATCCCATTTATTTCGTGACACGTGCTTTCTGTCTGGAACCAGTATGTCGAGGTCGTCCCATCATTGTGAGCTCACATGAAGCAAGTACAGTGTATTTGTGGACTGGGGGTCCCTGTTATGCCCAGCAGTGTTTAGTTTAATTATTTTTCTAGGTTTTCAAGACTCTTACGCTGCAGTTTCATGAACTTTTGTCTGGTACCTAGTAGTCGGTTTTCATATTTAGGGAAAAATCAGTTAACATTCTTTGAATTTATATTCTGATCTGAATATACTTACACTGCCAATAATTATTTTACTTGAGTCTGCAAATGAGGTGGATTTTGATGAAGTCTGCTGGTCTCCCAAAACATGGTGAAAGAAAAGATTTGTTCGCCCCTTGGTTTGCTCTGTGGACGTGCATCACTTAGTGTGGGCCCCTGTTTCGTGGGAGAGGAACATCGTGTGGAACGTGCCTTGGATGTGCACCGTCACTGGGCCCTCTGGGCTTGCAGGGACTGGGAATCCTGACTTCCTTTCCAGCCCCCTTCGCTGTGTTCCTGGCATCTGCAGCAGGCGGCATTCTTCTGCCGGCTAACAGGGAATCTGATCCTGGAGGGAGTGCCTAGTCCTGGGACGTCAGCACCCAAGAATTAATGAGTTGGAAAGCTGCCTGTTGATGTTTTCGGCTGAGAAACCCAAATGGGGCATTTGGCCTGGGAGCCCAGCGCTGTGTGGGCTTCTGCCCAGGCAGGACAGCTGTAAATCACTCGGACGAGAACTCGAGCTCCCCAGCGCTCATGGACCTCTCCAGGGCGTGGTCCCAGCGTCTCTGTCTTGTTGTCTCTTTCGGCCTGGAGAGAAGAGAAGAGAGTGGTTGACTTCTTTCTCCTTGACGCTGACCCAGGAATGCCCCCTGATGCAGTGCATTTGTGGGAGACCCCGCTCCAGAGCTTGCGGCAGAGGGAGGAGGGAAGAGACTTTGCTTGGGGGGAGCACAGGCTGTGAATTTGGGACACAGCAGAGGGAAGTCAGAGCCCCGGGGTGCAGGTGGCTGTTGCTGAATGAAAAGCCTGGAGACGTGCGAGTGCTTGGAAACCGGAGGAGAGCGCGCAAGGGTCAGAGGCCACGCCAGGGCGTTAGTAGGCACGAACGCCTGCCACGGATCAGAGTGTTTCGAGAAAGCTATTTCACACCACGTTGGGCTAGAGCCTGCTTCTATGGTGTTTGTTTGAACCTGGTCCTACTACCCGCTTTTCAGATGTGCCCTTGCTACCTCCACCCCTTAGGGGCTGCTTGGCCTTGCAAACCACTGTCTGGGCCACCTGGGACTTGACTTAATCGTCTTAGAGCACGCCTGAGTGCACCTGTCAGGATCTTAAGTGATATTTAGATAGGGTAACCAGAAAATCTTATTTTTAAAGCTAACTTACTGTCTTTTCTTTTTATTAAAAATAAAGCAGGAAGAACCCAACTACAAAGCACCCAGAAATAACAAACACCTTTTTCTTTGCATCTGAAACTTAAAACAAAAACAAAACAAATCTTGATGTGATTATAATGTGCACTTGATTTATAAACTGCTTTTTGCACTTTGTATTAGGTGAGTCTGTTTCCATGTCAACTAATACTCCTCTGCAGCATTATCTTGTATAGGGGTATGCCACACTTCATATAACCCATCTTTTTGGACACTTATGGTTTCTTAGTGGTGACTAAGCATCCTTGCAGCTTTATCTTCTCAAGAAGAATTCCAAAGAGTGAAGTTGCAGCATCAAAAGGCATGTACATTTTAAGCCTTTTGATACATATTGACCAGGACTCCAGTTTTTAAGAAGTCGTTTTCAGTGGCGCTAGGACTGTGATAATTAATTCCATGGGTGATAGTAATACCTAAAAACTGCAGTGACCCATAATCCCCCGAAAGCATTTAGTTCTCAGTAGCTGACAAATGACTCATTTAAGTACCAAACTGGGATTCCTTATCACAGAAAATATGTGGGGACCCCAGGTCGAGGGGTACTCGTCTGACCGCAGTTGAAGGCTGCCCGTTTCCTCCTTCCCTCTGGAATACATAACCCTTCTAAGAGGTTCTGAGGTGGCAGGTTCCCCAGCCCGAGCTCCCAGAACTTCCTTACCCAAGGGGTCGGTGAGAAAGCAGAAGGGGCTCCCCAAGGGGCTGGGGGGCGCACAAGACACTAACCCTTAGTGCCCTTCTGGTCACCGTGTCAGGCATTTCATGCTGCCCCCCTTTAAGAACGCAGCCATAATTTAAGTAATTCTTTGTTGTGAGTTGTTTCCCGTTTTTACTTTTACAATGCTGCATCCTTACCCTTTTTGCCTCCAGGTAAATTCAGGGTCTAGAACAGCTTTGATTTGATTCTGCCTGTAGGTTGGGTTACACCTTGGCGGTCCTTAGGGTTGCTCCTTCATCTGTCTGTGGGATCAGCTCTTGACCGTAAGCACGGGAGGGGTTTTAATTTTACCTTGATACCATTTGGTGGTTAGGAGTGTCATGTCAGGCAACGTGCAACCTGGCCTTCCCTTCTCCATAGCGTGGAGACCAAGTCCGAGGCTGTTTGTGCTTGGGCTTGCTCCTGGATAAAGTAATTAGAGGTGCAGAGAAGCACAGGTCATCCTAGAACTTTTGGGAGTGGTTGCTCATTCGGTATATTAAATTGTTTCTAAAGGCCGAGTTTTCCCGAGCTAGCTGGATTCCAGGGGCTGCGCTGTTTAAAGCTTGCTGTTGTTTCCATGGCAGCAAAAGCTTCATTCTGACTCAAGTGGCTTAAACTAACAAATCAACGCTAGAAACGTTTACAAGAAGGGGAGGAAAAAACCTTTACTGCCTTTTAATTAAAAAAAATAAATAAATAAACTGCTCAGCTGATTTTGCAACTGGAGGAAAACTATATGAAGGTCAGAGGTAAAAATTAAGTGAGCAAGACTGTATGTTGCAGCAGAAGCTAATATTGCAGAACGCGTTTTCTTCTGGGGCAGTTTGTCCTTGTTTCAACATAATTTCCCTTTTAATTGAGCGTCTATTGGGTGCTTTCTAAGTGGGGTGCTAAGTCTTGTTTCCCTGCCCATTTAGGTAAGTTTGTTTTAGTAGAAGATGAAGAGGGAGTCTGTCTAAAAGGATGTTTCCTTTCAAACTCTAATATTTTAGGAAGTGGAGTAATAGATAGTTTGATTTAATCAATTATTAAAAAATAACTTAACTGTCATTTACACCATCACTAGACTTAGCCTGTTTAACTGAAAATACACCACTCTCTTTACTTTTAATCTGGTGTTGTACTTTTAGCCTAGCCAGGGGCCTCTGACCCTGGGTGGAAGAGGGAAAGGCTTGGGGTCCCCTTGGAATGCAGGCTCTAGGACAGCACTAGCAGGGAGTGGGCTGGGGGCCCTGGGGCCTACAGGGATGGCTGCGTGACACAGGGCTGGCTGGGGCAGCCCCTCTGAGAAGGTGCCCTTGGAGGAGGATTGGCCTGGCAGATGCAAGGCTGGGGTGGAGCAGAGGGGGCCCTGGGAAATGGGAGGAGAGGAGGCCGAGAGCCCGAGGGCCAGGAGGGGGGTGCAGTGGGAACCAGTGGGGAGCTTCCAGGCCAGGTTTTGAGAACAGACCCCGAGGGTCCAGGGTGGAAGCCAGAAGGCCTGCCGGCAGTCCTGTCTGGTTCTGGATTTGTCTGGAGGGAGGGCCTGACAGGATTTGCCTACAGCCTGGCTCTGGAATGCAGCTGATACGGATCATAAGCCAGCTCGGTTTGGTAGTTTTCCTATTCCAGATTTTGGCTTCCGTATTTTTGGGGCTATCCCTACCACTTCAGCAGTATTTCTGATTATGACCCTTGACCTGAGTGAATTTCTCTCCAGTGAGAGCATGTCAGGGAAGGAGGCTGCCTTTCCCTTTCTTTACAGAATTCTTGACCTCAGGGGGATCAGTGAAGATGTAGAATTTTATATTTTACAGAGATGCCGGTGTTCCTTTCGGCTCAGCCTCCCTGTGTGTGCGTGTGCGTGTGCGTGTGGGGGTGCGCCCGTTGTGTGCTGTGTCTGTGCTGGGAAGGGGACCGAGCTGCCCCCAGCCCCCTGCCGCGCAGCCGCTCCCCTTCGCCTCACCCTGGCGGGCGTCTTCTGCCGAGGGGCATCTTGCCCTGGGCCGCGACCCCTGGGCTTCCCCGAGGGAGAAGGGCGTCTGGAATTGGGTGTGCCTGCAGAGAAAATTCAGGACCCTTGTGGCCAGATAGCTGTAATCTTCCATTGTTGCCTCTTAACTTCAGTGACTGAAAGGTTGTTTTCGCCGGGAGCATCTTGGTGCCCTTGCAGCGGGAGCTCGGGGCCGGTGGGCTTCCCCGCCGTAAGGGGCACGGTCACTGCGGCTGGCGGGCTCAGAGGCTGGGAGTGTTGTCTTCATCGTGGCAACCACGAGAACAGTGTGAGTTGCCTTCTTAGGGGGTAACACTGCAGCTGCTGTTCTTTTACTATTTTTTTAGCATTAGTACCAAAGATGAGTTCATTTGTATGTTTTTAGGTCCATTTGAGTCTTTGAGTCCCTGCCTAAGTCATGTCCTCCCAGCCGCGGGGGTCACAGGTCTTGCCGTTGGGTGGGGCAGACAGACACATGGAACATGCTTACAGAGGGAGGCAGGAGTGCAGGGGAGCTGCAGGCAGGCCAGGAGCCCAGCCCGCAGGACGGCCCACCCACCCTCCAGGCTGGGGAAGGACCTTTTGGTATCTTTATGGTTGAGAAAGCAGGTCCAACAAAAGGTAAATGACCTTGCCCAAGGTTGTGTATTAGGGTTCTCCAGGACCCACAGGAGATACGTTATGCAAAGATTATGAGATTTATTATAGGAATTGGCTTGCACGACTATGGGGGGTTGGTAAGACCAGATTCCGTAGGTCAGGTCACAAGCTGGGACCTTCAGTGAAGGTTTTGATGGATTCCCCAGGAGAAGCTGGCTGACGGCAGTGGAGATAGAAATTCTTCTTTCTGTCTGCTGAAATCCTCAGTTCTCCCGTTAGGGCTTTTGACTGATTGGATGAGACATTTCTCATTGCTGAAGACAATCTCCTTTGTTGATTGTAGATGCAGTCAGCCATAGATGCAAACAACTGATGATTTAAATCCACAAGGTATCCTCACAGTAACAATCAGGTCAGTGCCGGCTTGGCTAATCAGCTGGGCATCATAACCTAGCCAAGTTGACACATGAACATAACCCTCCCAGTTGTCCGGCTGGTCTGGGACAGGTCTGCCAAGCTGCATTAGCAGCAGATGTAGGTGGTGGTGTGGTAGCAAGAGCACGACAGGGCGATGGTGGTGTGGTGGTGAGAAAGGCAGGGTTTCCCACTTGCTTCACACCATATGTATAAGCCCTGACACTGAAGTGTTTCATATTCCATGAGACCACATCATACACTGAGAACCACTGGACTTGCGCTCTGTTGTCTTAAAGTAGAATAATTCCTGAAATTGTAAATGTAGGTGTGAAATTGTGAGCTCTTCTGATTCATCTGGAGGATATGGTGACTTTTTTGCAAAGGAATCAAATAGTCCTTAAGGGGTGTATGTGTGTTAGTGTGTCCTGATTTACTTAAATTTCAGTATGCCAGTTTTAGGGCATAAGAATTTTTAAGGATTTTATCTGTGCTGTTGTTAGCATTGACACAGAGGTTTCTGCTTTCTCTTCAGAAGAGAAGTGGGTTTTCTTTGAGCTCTGTGATTGTCTTAGTGTGTCAGGGCTGCTGTAACAAACAGCACAACTGGTTGGTTTCAGCAACAGGAGTTTTTTCATCCAAAATCAAGGTGCCGGCGGGGTCACGCTTTCCCTGGAGCCTGAGCGTCCTGGCGTGGCCTGTGGCAGCCTGGGGCCGGCTCTGGGTCCCCCACGTGCTCTGCCTGGAGGACGGCAGGACGGTGGCCCAGGGCCCTGGTGCGGCTTGGCCTCGCCGGACAGGCTCGTGGCCACAGGACAGGGTTAGGGAGGATTCCAAGTTGTCTGGGAGGGCTGGGGCACAGATCAACCCGTAACGATGACTATCTCGCTTTTCACGCTACAGGGGAGGGATTTTCGAACTTGGTTCTCTTTGTGTCATGAGAGAATGTAAAATAATGTTTTTTAGAACTGATTATCTTTTTTAATGACACCTTTGTGAGTTAGCTTGGCGCTCTGACTTGAGCGCTTATGAATTCATTTCTTTTAAAATCACCTGCGTTCCTGTGCTGGCGGGTGCCGGGCCCCCAGAGGGGACGAGGGATTGCTGCCCCGTGGCGGAGCGGGGTGGGCTGCTGGCCTGTTGCCTCCTCCTGGAAGCGCCTCCTGCCATGACCCGAGGGGGCCAGGATGCGGCAGAGGTGAGAACCGCAGCTGGCGTGGGTTCCCCGGAGCTCGGATCTTGTCAAGGCCCAGAGGGAAAGTGGAGGGGGCAGGCGCCTCAGAGTCGGACCGCTCCCTGAGGCGTGAAAACAGGTGGCAGCAGAGAGCTGTGGGGCCGAAGGCCTGCCGAGGGCAGCACTCATTCACTGGCCAGGGCCCCAGGGAGCAGGGGAGGCAGTGACGGCTGTGCCGTGTCCTTGTGGGGCCCACGCTGGCCAGGTGGGAGAGTCGACAGTGCGATGAGTTGCGCCTACACGGTGAGAGCAGAGGAGAGGCCTGCGGGGGGCCGCGAGGGGCTGATCAGTGGGGAGGGCTGGGGGGCCAGAGGAGGGGCCCTGGGGCCTGTGGGATTTAGCCCATTCATGTTTGTTGCTGGAGTAGTAATCTGTTGCGAAATCCGTAATGAGGCTGACTTGTTACAGTGTAGCAATATTTTGATCCCCTCACTCCCTGGGGCCCTTCCCAGATTTTCCTTGATTCATCCCTCTGTGCTCCGAGTATTTTACACACACGCGTCCCATGTGTCTTACAGTCACCCTGCCCCCGCCCCCTTCCACCTCTGCCGACACCAGATTCACCCCAGACTCTGATCAAAAGAAGTAAAAGTAACAAAGGACGTGGAATCTGACACACGGCATGTTTTGGTTTGGGAAGCGAAGCGGTCTTGACTATACCTTGTGACAGAACACTCAAGGCTAGTTTATTAAAAGATTTAAAGCACAGTTTAGCTTTTGATCATTTGTATCTATGGTGCCAGATTGTCATCCAATCGGGGACACTTTTGAAAGTGAAATAGGGTGTTTGTTAATGATTACTCCAGGAAAACCGTTTGTAACGTGGGACTGTCCATGTAAACAGGACATGTGGTCATCGTATCTGTAGCAGTGTGTCTCAAACCCACTGGTGGCTTGGGAGTGTGTTGAACTGCAGATTCCCAGGCCCTTCTTTCCCCAGAAGTTCTGATTCAGGAGACTGGGTTAAAGCCCAGGAATCTGCATTTTTAAGACACTCCCCCCAGCTCCCCCCCCCCCCCACAGTCTCTTCTGATTCGGGCTGATTCCCCATGATCTGCATTCATGCGTGTCTGGGAGCTGTGTGTTTTGAGGGTACCACATAGTGACATGCTTAGTTGACATTTAGGCTAATACAGTAGTTTTGCATAGCGTTTGCCCACCTGTCCTGGGCCACGGGCACTTGGTGCAGTCAGAGGAACCCAGCCTGGGTTTCTGCCAGTAGGTAAATCCATGACTGGGTAATCTCAGTTGTGCGAAAGGGTTGCTCAAAGCGATCCTAGATATTATAACATTCAAGATGCACCCATCTTGATTCCTTCCTTGCCAGAAGTTTTTCCCTTCATTTTTAAAGAATGTAAGGATTCAACAGTTTATTTTTGTGTTGAAAATCAGTGGAATTTCTTAAGTGATTTTCAGGACTTCACCATATAAACAAATTTGCTAGAATGCTTTTTTCTCATTCTAACCAAGGACACTTTGAATTTGCTTGGTTTGATTTTAGATCTTTTTATGTTCTTGGCCCTGAAGCTGCACTCAGTGTTACCGCTGCCGTTTGTCTGGTTTCCCTGGCGTCTGTGTTGTCTGTAGGTTGGCGTTGATAGCCTCCGTCGTTGGGGAGAGATTCGTGCTGGGGATAATTTTAGAGGACTGAGTTAGGAAACAGTAAACAAGGTCATCTGAGATAAATAGTTACCTTTATTAGAAAAATGTTACTTGTAGTGGCACTTTTGAGAGTGGGGTGCCCCCATCTGTGCTTGTTTTTATATGGTGGATGTGCAAAACAAATGGCTGTTGCAACAAACCAATGCAGTAAAACATTTGCTGCACACCTACAGTGCTGGCAGCACGTTGTGTTAGGCGTATGTGCATGTGTGTGCATGCATGAATGAGTGTGTCTGGGGCTGTGACAGGAGTAGAACATGATGCAAAAATGTATCATGAACTCCTTTCTAGGCCGTTCCCCAGGAATTGCAGATTATTGCATTTTGTATTCATGTTAATACAATTGTGACTATTATGTAGAATCCGAAACTTTAACTCAAGCTTGGGGTACCTGTCAAAAATTATTCTCCAGTTGCCATTTTGATCAGATTAAGTTTACAGGCAAGCTTTTCCACATAGCAAATTGTAGGAAGTCACGTGTTTGGCATCAGTTACCCTTAAATTAGAAACAGGACAATAGAGGAAGTTGTTGATTGGGACAATTGTAGTTTCACTTGTCTGAGTGCATCTGCAAATCATAACAAAATTGTTGTCACCAAATGCTCCAACAATCACTAGAACAGGTTCCAAGGGGGAAAATTTTTTTTTTCCTATGCTGGGGAAAACCTGTCTTAAAAGTTTTGCTGGTCTTTTGAATAGAAGATTCTGGAATAGGTTATAATTGACTATTAAACTTCTCCACATTTTTAAACAACTCAGGAGGAGTCTCTTAGGAATACAGAATTGTTTGTGCTTTCAGGAAGGGGTGGCATAATCTTTTCTTAAATGGTTTCAATGTGGTGTCATGCTTTAGCTTGGGCATTTTAAATTATGTACTTCAGAAGAAAATATCTCAGTGTGTTTAGATATTAGAGTTAACACTCCAGCATTTACAGAAAGCAGTTTCCTTGAGAAAAACCGTTTGCATGCTATCAGAAGGTCATTTCAGTGATAAGCGGTTACAGGCAGCAGAGCTGGCTCCCTCCAAAGGGCAGCTCCTAGGGTGCGGGGACGCCTGGACCGAGCCCTGCTTTATTTCTCCTCGCTGCTCCCTGGCCTCACCCCTCTGCCTCGGGCTCTTTCCTCTTCCTCTGGAAGCTGCTTGGCTTTCTCTTTGTCATGGAGCACCAATGAAAGGTGTCAGGAGGCCGGGAGGGGAAGGGCTTCAAAATCCTTTCCAGAGTCTTCTGTGCGCAGGAGAGGTGGAGGCAATACACGTGGGCCCTGTTCAGGACCCTGCAAGCGTGTTGTGCCTCGGTTAATCCAGACATGGAAGGACCCGGAGGCCACCGCTGTCTCTGAGGAGGGGAACAGTCACATTCCAAACAAATGTATACAGGAGCTTGGACACATAGTCCACTGCTGAGTTAAACTACCAGCGTTTGTGTATGCAAACCAGCCGGTTCAAGTATAAAAGGGAAGAGAAAATCCCAGTCACAGTTGCTACAAGAAAAGATCAAATAATTAGCAATAAACTTAGCCAGAAATGTGCAAGACCTGTAAAAGGAATCCTTTCAAATCCAGAGTGACACCTGAGGGCAACTTGGACAGTTAGGAAGATACCTCCTGTTCTTGGATAGGATAAAGCAACAGCCCAAAGATGTCAGTTTTCCCCAAGTTAATTTATAAAATTGATGGAATCCCAGTAAAATACCAGCAAAGTGTTTTTCTGGAGCCAATCAACCAGCTTTTAAAGTTCATTTGCTCATAAAGTTCTTGTAAATAAATATGCAAGAATAATTAGGAAAATGCTGGAAAAAGGAGCACCGAGGGAGACTAGGCTCCCAGGTACTAAAGTACACTAACGCCATTTGTACTGAAAGCAGTTGTCAGTGAGCATGGGAAGCCGGGCACCCTCGTGGAACAGAATAGAAACTTGAGCATTAGGTAGACCCAAGCACAAATGGAAATTTGATATATAATAAAGAGAAATCTCAAAGTGCTGGGAATGGGCTTTTAAATAAATATTGTGTAACCCAATGGGTGGCCATGGGGAAATGATAGAAGTGGATCCTTCACCTCACACCCTCTTCAAGAATAATCTCCAGCTGGGTCGGAGATCTAAAGTGGATCCCCTAGAAAGAGTCCTGCCTGCCCTGGCTTATGATGCACATTCTGTGTTCTTTTCAAATGTATCTGAATTTGTCAGTGGCTCCCAGGACCCCACTGGTGGGCCAGGTGTTTCTCTCTGTCTGCAGACAGAAATCTTTAGGCACTTGTGCATTGCTCCTTGACCAGGTGACGTGAGCCTTATTTCTAAATGTGTGATAGTTAACCTTTATTTTTAAATTCTCATGTGGCTTCCCCTAGAACTCTTAGCAGTCCTGGGGCTCTGCAGGAATGAAGTACTAGAAGCAGTAGCCATGGCCAGTGGTGTCCTACTGACTGAAAGGTTTGTTGCCTTTCAAAAGGAGCCTGATTTTAAACTAGGTTAGCCAAATGAGTGCATAGATTTAAAGACATCCACAAGGCTTGCTAACATGAGCTCATTTTGTTTTAGTAGTTAATTTAGTCTTATTAAAAGTTACTGCTTGAAGAGTTGTGTGAGCTCTTTTGAAAAGCTTTGCTTGCTGTTGGGAATTTTGCTAGCTTTTGTTGATGTGACTCCTCCAGACTGTTGACATATGGGGATAAATGGTGGCATTTGGCAGTTGTTTACACTTACTGCTACTTTAAAAAAGCCAAACTGAAGATGCTAACAAATTTGTTGTTTTCATCAGTATAGATGACAGCAAAGTTACCTGTGTACAGAGTAGCTACAGTACTGCCGTGTGTGCACTGCTGAGTCGATGCCTAGCCTACTTGAATGGCAGGTGAGCCCCAAGGCACCTTCACAGCCAGTCAGGAGGATGTCAGCGGGGCCTCACACTGCTGCTGGTCCTCGGTGCCCTGGATGGGACCCTCTTCAGGGTGGCAGGGTGGGCGGGGGGGGCGTGCAGCCATTCTTAGTAATTATCAGCTTTTGATCTTCCTTCCTTCATTTATTTAGTCATTCAGTCTTTCAGCATACCTCACTGAGCTCCTGCTCTGCAGCCGGGCCCAGTGCAGAGGAGGGGAACCAAGGCCGGCAAAGCTGATAGCTGCCCCCCAAGGGCGAACGTCGGAGGTCTGAGAGCAAGTGAAAGCCTCCTGCTGCCCCCAGGAGGGCTTTGGTATGAGTAGGATAACCCTTTGCACAAGGCACAGGGGTCTTCAGGTCCGTCAGGGAAGGGTGAGCCCCGGGGCAGGGTCCAGGGAGCCTAGCCCTGCAGAGAAGGAGAGCCAGCGGGGCCAGGTCAGGGGCCTTTTTAAAGCCTGAGCTCTGAGGAGCCGTGAGAGAGGGGTTGAAGGGTGCAAGCGCCAACGAGAACTGGACCACTCACCAATCCACTAAAGGCTGCAGCTCTCCCCTGGGTGGGAGCCCTGGAGACAGGTACCCTGGCAGGTTCCACTTTTAGAAGAAGGCCCCATGCACAGCCAGGATGCACCTGAGTGCCATTTTAACTCTGTTGGGGTAGCTCAGCAGGGTGCTGGGTGTGATGCTGCAAGTGGTTTAATAGCTGTGGCTGGCTGTTTAGTCATCTGGTGGTACCTGACCCCTTTGGAGGTAGAAAGACGGTTAAGAAACTCCCAGCCCTCAGGAAGTCTAGGAAGTGAAGACTTCTCGACTTCCATGTCAAAATGCTGATCTTCCTCCTTTTCGTTTTCTTCCTAAGACTGATTTTTACCAAACTTCAGAAATTTGGTAGGGAAACCCCATTTATAAGTAACTCAAATGCAATAGCTTACTTTGAATTTTTTTTTTTTTAATTTTTGAACATTTTCATTACCACACTACTTTGAGTTTTAGAGGGTATTTTGTATTGATTTGATAGTTCTATTATTGACACAAAGTCCATCCCTCCTTAAGTATTAAGTTTTATAAACTCCTAGATTTTCCCGGGTTAGAAAAGATCCCTGTTCAGAAATCTTTAGCTGATTCCTCACACCACTTAGCACATGCCAGCTTAGGCCTCTGGTTGGAACCTAAAGCTTGAATGGATACTGCAGAGGCCACGATGTGTCTTTGTGACTTTTCAGTCATTCTTGCTTCACCTTCTCTTTGAAAGCAAGCTGCTAAGAGATGACACTGCCTCAAGTATTCAGTAAACTGGGAAAGGAATCTTCTGCCCCATTTTCCCTCCAAGCCTGACACTAGAGGTCACCTTCTCAGCTCGCAGGGTTGAGGGGGCTCGTGGCTTGGTCTCGTGCATTTTTCAGTTCTGCTTCTAGTGAAGACTCTGATAGACTATTTCAGTCAAACCAGCAGTCACGGAGTTGGGTGGGTGTTAGCGGCCCATCGCTCCCCTACCAGCCACCGTGCCTGCTGACTGGTAGAGAGGAGAGCTGTGGGGCACTGGGATTGAGATTTTTCTGGCTGTGTTCTAGTGCAGAGGGGGAACCTGTGCCCGTGGGCTAAATCCAGCTTGCGGCCTGGATTGGTGCAGCTGGCATGCTAAGAATGGCGTCTGTATTTAAAAGGGTTGTTTAAAAAAAAAAACAGCGACAAAAAAGACTGTGTGACTGAGAGAGACTATATGGCTCACAAATCCTAAAGTATTTACTATCTAGCCTTTATAGAAAAAATTTGCCAGTTTGTTTCGATTGATTCAAAATGTAATAATCGAGGAAGGGTTTAAGCATTTTTCAAGAAAACCCTCTTCCTGTTTCGTAAGCATGGAGCAGGGTTCCTCTGCCTCCACACTGCTGGCATTTTGGGCCGGATCAGTTTTGCTGTGGGATCGTCCTGTGCGCTGCAGGGCGCTGGGCAGCACCCTCAGCCTCTCTCTCCTGGGCGCCAGAGTACAGCTGCCCCAGCCTCCGGAAGCACCATAGATGCCTCCAGGTGTTGTCAGGTGTGTGTGGGTGTGTGCGTGTGTGTCCCCAGTTGAGAACCACTGCCCTAGGATAATTCGAGTACACTTGTTACAGAGGTTTACTGCCTGATTTTTAGCTGTTGTGAGCAGAGACTGCTGCTTTCTCTCGGGGGCAGCAGCAGTGAACGGACTGGAGGGTCTGAGGTTTGTGATCAAGCCACCAGGACTCCCTAGAAAGCCAGTTACCATGTTCTGCCAAAAGCCCAGCTGATCTATCTCGGCTTAAAAAAAGTTGTGGAACACTTTCTTCACATGAAACATAAGAACAATCCATCTTATCTGGTGGAAGAAGGCATGTAGGACCATTGAAACTAATTTGGTGTGCGAATGACAGATTGATGGAAAGGGAAACCGAGGCTTCTCCCAAGTAGGAATGGTTCAGAAAGGGAAGGGGGGAACCAAGAAAGCGAATGTCAGTGATAGTTATGCTGTTGTTTATTTTGTTATAACTTAGAATATATGGATTCTAATATATAAGATCTAATATATATAAGGTATATATAGATTTATATATTATAGTTTCCTAATAAAATAGCTTTTTAAAAAGATTTTGGAAGGCAACAGTTTGGAAAAACTGGGTTTATTTAAGATGTGTATATGTTAGAGAGCATTTGGTGAGTGTAAAGGAATTTTCAAATGAGGGCTGCAGGGTGGAGTCGTAGTGAAATTTGGTGGACACAAGAAGCAAATCTATAGGTGGCACTACCAGGAGGGTCCTTTATTCCCAAGGAGTCAGCAAGGAGATAAGTTTTGGTTGCAGTCAGAAAGCCAGTCTAAGAAAGATGTGGAAAGGGGATTGCAGTTAAGGACTCTCTCCAGGGTCTCCTGGGTGGAGTGGCTCCAGCCTTCCCACCTGCCCTCGGTCCCGGTGGCATCTCGGCAGCAGACACCTGCCTGGAAACTGGCCATCTCGGTCCCAGGACTTCACCCGAGGGAGGGTCCTGGTGAAGCTGGCTCTTGAGTGTTCCGGCTCCTTCTGGGGAGACAGGGAGGAGGAGCTCATTAAAGCCATCTGTCAGTGACTGGAACTAGAAATATTTTTATTTAAGCCAGTTGAAAGATCTTCAGTGAGCTGTCAGCCCACAGCCCTCCCTTAATAGGACATGGGAGCATCTTTCTGTCCCGGGTTCTGAGGTCATTTATTTTATAGCACTGCAGACTGACCGGAGCTCCGGAGCTGGAGACCTGATCCCAGGGGCTGGGGTGTGTAACCACAGCCCTGCTCGTGCCTTGACGGGGGAGGTTGGCCTTGTCCTAAAAAGTGTCCAAGGGGAAGTTTGTGGTTATTCGCCTTCTCAGCACCAGGGCGTTCCAGAGACTGGGTCACAAGCCCGGGGCACAGGGATGGGTGGTAGAGGTTTTAGGGCCGGGCCTGTGGAGGCCTCGTAGCCCCAGTGAGCGCCATGAGTGGGTTTGGCGGCGGCGGCAGGTGGGGTGGGGGTGGGGAAGATTTTGGGAGCCCCCAGGTAGCATGTTCAGAATTTGGCATGTATGTACGTTTCTCTGGTGAGAGGGGCTGTAACCTTGGCTTGACTGTCCGAAGGGCAGTGAAAGCCCTTGGGTGTGCCTGGCGGTGGGTCTCAGTGGTTCCTCCTGCCCTCTCCCATTGGAGCCCCCCTTCCCAGTTCTCTTCGCCCCCCCCGGCCCCCCCCTGCTGTCACCTCCCCTCACCCCTCCCACCCTAGTGTGGGCAGGCCTGGAGGGTGCCACGACCCCTGCACGCTGGTGGGTTTCTGGCTGGATGCAAGCACGCCGCGTAGCCTTTTTGCAGCCCACTTGTCTTCTCTGATGCTGTGTACCCTTGTTGCTTCTCGAGAAAATACGATTTGCTATTTCCACACATATAACCAGAGTAGACACCAGAGAACTAGGCCCGGGAGAGGCCTGCAGGCATCTCCTGAGGGACCCAGGCCTGGCCCGCAGGAGGGCCCCGACGGCCGTGGGGAGGGCCCAGGACCACAGGCAGGCTTGGCCCCCCTGACTGGCTGGGTTGTGTTTCCTCTTTTGCAGATCAACCAGTCGCTCGATGGGGAGTAACAGCGGACTGCCTTTTTGTGTCACCTCTCCACCTCTCTGTAGCAAGAAAAATAACTTCAGCACCTCTTCAGTAATAATGATGAAACTGGTATTAACTGAATGGCAATTATGGATTTTTAACTCTAATTCACAGTAAACCAGCAAGCCATATGTTTCAAATCCAACCAAAAATTACTTTCTTTTGCTGCACGTCTCATCTGATTGTGAGAAGTTGTGAGATACCTATTTGTACAAAGAGGATTACTTGCCTGAGGAGCACAACTGAAGCAGAAAGAGAAGACATCTTAATTAATCATTAAAGATATACGATAGCATTATTTATATAGATAGAATACATATATATATATTTTGGTGGTGATGAAAATGGCTCCACAGAATGCCGACTCGGAATCTATGCAAGTTCAGGAGTTGCCCGTGCCCAACCTGCAGAAACCCGGAGACCAGGAGGCCGAGACCCGCGACGAGACCATCAGCGAAGGCTCCATCGACCGGATCCCCCTGCGCCTGTGGGTGATGCACGGGGCCGTGATGTTTGGCAGGGAGTTCTGTTACGCCATGGAGACTGCTCTGGTCACGCCAATACTGCTGCAGATCGGTGAGTAAGGGCTGTTCCCGCGGGTGCCCGGCCATCACCCTGCCATGTGGTGCCAGCGGCTCGACCGAAGGCCCCGACGCCAGCACGTTTCCTCTGCCCACACAGAATGCCGTTGAAAGAAAGATGTCCTCGAGCCCCAGGGACAGTCTCTGTACTCTGTCCCTTCAGCCTGCTCTGACGGCGTTTCCTCCAGTCTTAAACCTGGGGTCATCCTTGGATCTTTTTTTTTGACTTATATATACTTTCATTTGAATTAATTAGTTATACATAAAACAGTCTGTCAGAATAAGTAAGCAAAGGAAAACAGTCTCATTGATCATTAAATAAAATTATCAAGGTTGATCCTTGGATCCTGACAGGAATGACAGGTTGTGGCGAAGGGGTGGTTGAGCCTCAGGGCCCAGGCCACAGGGCTGAGCCACTGCACTGGGATGTGCGGGAGGCAGGGCACGGCCGGCCCCCAGCTGGACGATGTCACCTTCTTTTATTATTATTATGGCTGTTGTGGATTTAAATCTGAGTCTTTCCAGAAACCCTGGAAAGGGACATGCTCCAGTTAGCATTTCCAAGCGCGAGATGGTGTCCCTCCCACACAACCACTGAGGAATTGTCAAATTGTTTAACGTTCCCTGTTGTCTAAGAAGTTCTTAAAAATTTGCAAATTTCCAACTCTTTAGCCTTTTAAGAGATCTGGGGAAAGGGACTAAGCAATTAAAAAACAGTTGTTTTTTTCCTAGAATTCCACATATCAACATTCAAATATATTTTTAATCTACTTTCTGGTTGTTTTAGAAATGTTTCTTTCTACAAACAGAATAACATTTTTTCTTGTTCAGTGAGTGGGGACTAAGCCTGCTGTGATGCAGATCGCTCAGTGAAGTGTGTGGATCTGAAGTCCAGTCTGAAATTGTAGCGTTTCCTTCTGTTGTGGACATGGGCAGCAGGCCCCAGTCGCTTTAGAAAGCATAGGTTTCCTATCACATTGTAGAGGTAGCAGGTCTCTGGAAATACTGTTTAAGCTCGTTATTATTCCAAAATTATGGCGGTTACTTGACCCATCCCTAGCTCTTGTTACTTCATAAGAAAGCACACATGCTACTCTTTCTGTATTTCTATTACAGTATTTGAATCTGTTTGCCCATTTTTTGCATCTTTAAAAATGTTGTTCTGAGGCAGCCTCAGTAGACTGCCCAAGGGCGTGTGGCACAGAGAACGTCAAGCTCCCTTTTCTGGAGGGCTGGGGAGTCGCAGACGTGGCTGAGCCCAGGCTGTCCGTTTGTTCATCTTGGTACTGGTTCTGCCAGCCTTCCTGGGGGTGGCCAGCTTAGCTCCAGGGGGAGCAGGGGAGACAGTGACTGGACGAGAAGGCGCCTCTCCAGATGCGCTGTGAGGGGATGTCGGGGGCAGGCTCTCTGGGGGTGGGGGTGGGGAGGGGGCACCGGCTGCCAGAGGGCAGAGGACAGGCAGGGGTCTGTGCGCTCACAGAACGGAGAGCAGCCCTGTGTGCTAGGCCCCAGGAGGGAGAAGTCATGTGCCGTCGGTTTCACCAAGTGTTAATTTTGTTCCTTCAGTGTGGAAGGGCTCAGATTTGGCGCCACGGCTAACGTAACTACAAAAGCAGTATGGACTCTGCTGAGGCCGTGAGAAGTAGAAATCGGGTGGTGTGGTTCTGTTTCACCTCCAGGTCTGTAGTGACAGATACAAAGTTTAGAACCGCTGGTGAGGGAGAAATGAGTTGCAGCCCTGAGTAGTTGGAGATTGGGGTCTGTTACCCCACGCCGTCCTTCTGGTGGGGTCTGTGTGTGTGGGTTAAGGACCCAGCACTGACACAACCCTGGAGTGTCCCCACGTTGCAGAGTATGAGTCTTGATTTCCGTGCCACTTCTAGCCCATTTAATTGTTTGATTTTTGAGTACGTATTGTATATGAGACTGGCGTCAATTTTAGCGAATCTTGGATAAAAATGCTATGTGTTAAAGGTAGCTTTTAAAAGTTGCGGGCATGTCTGTTCCAGAAATGACGACTGAAAATGGGAGAACTGTCTTGGGTAAGAGGGGCTGTGTCAAACTGACACAAGGGGGGTGAAGGTCACTCTCGATTTTGCACAGTACAGTGTCCGTGGAAAGCTGTACACGTCCAGCGGGCGGCAGTAGCAGGGAACATGGGGTTTCCTAGGCTACACTAGCAGCACCTAACGTGAAAAGCCCAGTGTAGTTCTCTGATATGAGTCAGAGTTTCTTCCAAAAGTTGTCTGCCATTCCCATGGGTATGGTACTTATTATTGAATTCTCCATATTAATATAAATTATTGAAACTGGTAATGAAATAATACGGTTCCCCCACTCTGAAGATGCAGTTTGGTCAGCTTTGATAGATGTCTTCAGCACTGTGATGTCATCACAATTAAGACCTAGATTCTTTTCATCCCCCCTGAGTCTCCCTCACCCCCTTGTCATCTGTCCTCTCCCCCATACCCAGGAAACACCTGCCCGCCTCTGTCCCTGCAGTTTGCCTTTCTGGAATTTCATATATGTAAATGGAATTGCCTGGTATGTGGCCTGGCTCTCATGTCTGGCTTCTTTTCACTTGATGTCGTGAACTAAGTGATTGAATCACCCATGTGACTGCCTGAATCGCTTGTTGGTCCCTGCTGGGTGCTGACCAGTATTCCACGGAATGGATGTAGCTCAGTTCGTTTCTTCATCATTTGATGGGCATTTGGGTTGTTTCCATTTATTACAACTAAAGGTGCTATGAACATTCACCTACATGTCTTCGTGTGAATATGTTTTCATTTCTCATGGGACACACTAGGAGTGGGGTCGTGTGCCAACTGTGGTTTACCTTTATAAGAAACGACCAAACTATTTTCCAGAGTGACTACAATTTTGCATTCCAACCAGCAATGTATGCGAGTTCCTGTTTATCCACATCCTTGTCAGCACTTGGTGTTGTCCTTCTATTAACTTTTAGTCATTGAAGTGGCTGTGAAGTGGTATCTCGGTTTTCATTTGTTTCCCTGATGACTGGTGACATTGAGCATCTTTTTGTGTGCCTTTTGAATATTCAGTCTTCTTAAGTGTCCAAATTTTTTGCTGATTTTTAATCAGGTTGTTTATCTTTTTCTTCTTAGTTGCAAGAGTTCTTTATACATTTCAGATAGAAGTTCTTTATCAGCTTTATGTTTTGCGAATATTTTATCTCAGTCTGTGGTTGGCTGTTTTCATTTTCTTAATGGTACTTTTTAGCAAGCAGGTTTTAAATTTTTATGAAATTCAGTGTATCAGCTTTTTCTTTTATTATTCTTTTTGTTTTAACTGACCCAAGATCATTAAGATTTTCTCATATGTTTCCTTCTAACATGTGTTACAATTTTAGCTCTAACATTTGGATCACTTTGCATTTGTCTGCATACGGGTAAGGTTGAAGGGTCCCCTCTCCCTCTGGAAGACAGTCCCCTCCCGTTGAATCCCATGGCGCCTCTGCTGGAAATCCCCTGTCTGTAGGTGAATCTATTTCTAGACCCTTTATTCTGTGCCGTTGATCTACACCCCATCCTTCACCACCCAGTGCCGAAATTACCGCCGGCTTTGTGGTACTTCTTGAAATTAGGAAATACATGTTGTCTGACTTTAATCGGCCTTTTTAAACGTTTGGGCTATTTTAGGTCCTTAACATTTCCGTATACATTTTATAATGGCTTAATTTCTAGAACAAAAGTTTGTTGACTTGTTATTGGGATTGTATTGAATCTACAGATCAGTTTAGGGAGACTTGGCATCACGATGATATCATGTCTTCCAATCATATACTTAGGTCTTTAATTTCTCAGGAAGGCTTTGTAATTTTTAGTATATAGGTCTCTATTTCGTTAAGTTTATCTTTAGTGTTTAATTATGTTATGCTATTGTAAATGGTACTGTTTTCATTTCAATTTATGATTGTTCATCGCCATATATAGTAATACACATTTTTATTTTTGCATAATAACCTTGTGTCCTGAAACCTTACTAAGCTCACTTATTTGTTCTGGCAGCTTTTTTTGTAGAGTCTTTCAGATTTTCTACATAGACAGTTGTGTTGAATAAAGGCAATTTTACTTCTTCCTTTCTATCTTTTTTTATGCCTTTTATTTCTTTTTCTTGCCTTTTTTTTTTTTTTTTTTTACATGTGCCATGACCACCATACAATGTTGAAGAGCAGATATTCTTACCTTCTTCCAGTCTAAGGGGAAAACATTCACTATTTTAACATTAAGTGTATGATGTTAGCTGTAGATTTTTTTTTGTAGATGTCCTTTATCAGATTGAGGGAAGTTCCTTCGTATTCCTCTTTTGCTGGTAATATTTATCATCAAAGGGTATTGGATTTTTTCCATTGCTTTTTATGTATCTCTTTAGAGGTGACCACGTGGTTTTTGTTTTTTGTCAGCTAGTTTGATGAATTAATTGATTGGTTGATTTTTGAATGTTAAACCAACCTTGGATGCTTGGGATAAATTCTACTTAGTCACAATTATCCTTTTTAAATATGGTTGGGTTCAGTCTGCTGATGTTTTCATAAGAATTTTTGCATCTGTGTTTGTGGGGGATATTGGTTTATGGTTTTCCTGTTATACCTTTGCCTGGTTTTGGTATTAAGGCACTGCTGGCTTCATAGACTTGTGTTGGAAAATATTTCCTCCTCTTCTATTATTGGAAAACATCAAATAGAATTAGTTGTATTCCTTCCTTAAATGTTTGGTAGAATTCACCATTGAGGTCATCTGGGCCTGGAGTTGTTTTGGGGGAAAGTTTTTAAGCTATGAATTAAATTTCTTTAATAGAAAGAGGGATGTTTCAGTTATCTGCTTCTTGAATGAGCCTTAATAATTTGTCTTGCAAAGAATCAACTTTCAATTTCATTGATTTTTGCTCTTGTTCATCCATTTCCTGTTTGATTAGTTTCTGCTTTTTTCCCCTTTGCTTACTTTGGTTTTAATTTGCCCTTTTTCTAGTTTCTTAGGGTCAGAGCTTGAGATTGTTGGTTTCTAGACCTTTCTTTTCCAATAAAATGATTTCCTAGAAACGATTTGATGTCTAATAAGTAAAGTTGCTGGCCTGCGGAGGGGCAGGGCATCCATGAGGGCCCTGGGGCCCGTCTGTAGTGAGCAGCCTCCGTGGTGGCCCCCGTGGTCCGTCCCCTGTGTGACCCCCACCCCTCAAGTGGCTCGCTTTAAACCATAGAACGTGGTGACGTTGGGATTCCACGACCTCTGATGTGGGATGGAAGGTCGTGCCTTCTCTCTCACTAGATGGCTCTGAGGGCTCTATCTGCTGCTGCCTTCTTGGCTTGCAAACCTCGATGAAGCAAGCTGCCTTGTTGGGGAGGTCCGCGTGGCAAGAAATGGAGGGAGCTGCAGCCCTGGGAGACCCTGGGTCAGAGGACCCAGCCAGCCTCGCCCGGTTCCTGACCCGCAGAAGCTGTGAGCTAGGAGCGTCCTCTCTAGGCCCTGAGCTGTGGGCCGTTTGTTGTGCAGCGATAGATAACCAACGCACATGTGCTCTGAATAGTCGGGCTTGTCAAATTTCTGACTGCACTGCTGCCCCTTTATAGCTCAGGACATGTACTTTGTAAATATTCCTCATGTTTGAAAAAGGGGTTCAAATGCTCAGAAGAAACGCATTTATATTGATTAGTATCACAGCATAAAACCTTAGTTTATATTTGTGTTTAGAAGTCTCAAACCCTGGCATGTCTGCCTTTTCTCTGTAAGGTTGATTTCCCAAAGAAAACTTTTCCACTGGAAGTCAGTAAAGTGAAAACAAAAGGAAATTAGTTCAAATTCTGTGAGTTCTACTCTAAAAATGAGTAGAAAAATTGTTTTAATCCAGAAATAACCAGCTAATGGAGAATACGCATGAGATAGCTCATTGTGGATGGCTCTCTAAGGTTACTGAACTTGTGCCATCCTCTGAGGGGCGGCAGCTGGAGACCCAGCACTAACATGGTGACTAAAACAATTTTACCCCCAAAGGAGGATGTTTAATGTCCTTACAGCAATTGACACATGGTCTTTGGGTGTGAAAATGTCAGTGACAGAATTGCCTGAGCCCCCCAGTCTGCGGCCCGGATGCAGCTGGAGCGTCGGTGGGGACAAAGCTGTCCTTCCTGGGTGCACCCGTTGGCAGTGGCTGGGGGCTCACAGACCGTGCTTGCTTGGCCTGGGGAGGCCTCTTTGTGCCTTCCAGCTGCCGGCAGGTGGGCCCCCAGCCACTCTGGCCATGCCCCTTCCCCCAGGGTGACCGCGGCTTGCTCTGCTCCTGGACCTGTGGAAGGTGGCGGTTGGAATGGAGTGAGGGTCTCGGCCCTGACCACCTCCAGGCCGTTGCTCTCCCAGCACTGTCTGTCATCTGCTGGGGTGACTTCAGGGCCGGGCAGCACTGCGGGCGTGTGGGGTCTGCACACAGGCCCCTGCTCTCGGGGGAGCTGGGTCAGTCCATGCGCAAGCAGGAAAGTTGGACCTGACAGACGGCGAGGCGGGTCTTTCATGTGGGAATGGACCAACTTTCTGATGAATTGTTTTTCTTCATAGTGGTAACTCCAGGCCTGTCTGTGCTTTCTCTTTGACTTCTATTATTTCTTCAAGTGACACTGACACCCCCTTCCCTGCCTGTTACAGTTTGCTAATGCTGCCGTTATGCAAAATATCAGAAATGGATTGGCTTTTATAAAGGGAATTTATTTGATTACAAATTTACAGTCTGAAGGCCATAAAAACGTCCAAATAAGGCATCAACACAAGTATATCTTCACCGAAGGAAGGCCAGAGGCATCTGGAAAACCCTTGTTAGCTGGGAAGGCACGTGGCTGGCATCTGCTGATCCCAGGTTGTGTTCCAGCTCCTCTCTCAGCTCCTGTGCATTCTTCAAAATGTTGCTCTTGGGACATTTTGTCCTCTCTCAGCTTTTCTGGAGCAAAGTGTCAGCAAAAGTCTGCTCTCAGTGGCCGTCTCCAAAATGCCTCTCTCAGCTGCAGCACCTCCTTCTGTCTGTGAACACTTTTTATAGGACTCCAGTGATTCAATTCAGACCCACCCTGAATGGGCGGGGTAACACCTCCACGAGAATTATCCAGTCAAAGGTCTCGCCCACAGTTGATTGAGTCACATCCCCTTGGAAACATCAATCGAAGAATTCCAACCTAATCAACACTAATACGTCTGCGATCCCCACAAGATTGCATCACAGAGCGTGGCATTTTGGGGGACGTAATACATCCGAATTGGCACACTGCCCTTGTGCCCATGGAAGGTGGCAACCTCCTGTAACCAGTCACTGGTCAGACCTGTCATTTTGCATCTCTGAGGCTAGTTGTTCCCTGGGGATAACAGTGTCTTTTTTTCTCTCAAAGCACTGACGAGTCTATGTCTGTGAAGTCCATGGAACTGAGTGTGGCGCGGGTAAGCACCCAGGCCTCTCCAGCTGCCACTGCTGCCGTCCTCATCATCATTAGCTGTGCCACCCACATGGTGGGTCTCGGGCATCCAGACCTCGGCGGTCGCTGTTGCAGGCCAGTGGGCACCGGGGCTTGGGAAAGGGCGAATTGAGCTTTGCGTCTGCCTGGGGCGGGTGTCGCCCTCCCCACCTGGCAGCCTGCCCACTGCGCGTTGGTTGCTGAAAGAAAACTGCTGTGTCTCCTCTTTTACTTACAGCAGCTTTAACAGGGCGAAGAAACAGAAGCCAGTTTTGAGTTAGTCAAAATACCTTATTTTTTTAGAGTAACCGGCAGGACTTCACAGGTGGCCGGAGGTAAAAAGCAGAGCATGAGCTCCCCTGACCGCGTGGTGTGGTAACTTGGACACCCCTGCACTTGCAAGATTGTGTTTTCACTCTGGTTGGAGTTGTTAGAACGTTTTGGGGCCGACCCTGTGGTTCTGGCCTTTAAACTCGACAGTGACGGCCATCTCTCTTCGAATAGGAGGCCAGTGGCTGAGCGAGCTTACTGCTTGATCTTCTTCTCCTCTGCAGTCTGATCCTGCGTGCAAGGGAAGTTATGCAGCTCTTCTTGCCTTGTAGCCACTTGTTTCTCTTACTGCTTCCCCTTTCGCCTCTTGTCCATCTTCCTCTGATAGCTTCGGCAAAAGTGTTTCTTGCCGGTAGAAAGAGTTTTGAAACACCAAGTTAAGTCACTTTTCCCCTGTGCCCCCCCAGGATGGCCCCAGGCACACACACATTGTGGCATGCGGGAGTGGGGTGCTGGGGCCCCCACTGCCTCCTGCAGCCAGATGGCTTTGGGCAGGTTCCCTGCAGTGTGCTGTGCCTCGGTTTCCCCATCCGATCTGCAAGGCAAATGTTCACTGTGTTGTAAGACCCTTGGCACAAGTGGGGCCTGGCCTGTCTTTGCCACTCAGTAACTCTTGGCTACTTTCTATGAGCTATTGTCTGCGTTTTGAGTATTTCTAAAAGCAATTCCCCATGAATCTCCAGCTGTGGGTATCTGTTGCTTGGAGTCAAGGGGAAACCATTGAAGAGGAAACAACTGAAGCCCCCTGCTATCAATTTGGATGCCCAGGGAAACGAGGACTAGGGAGTGGTGGTGTGGGAGCTGCTCAGGGAGGTCGGTGAGGCGGGCGGATCCTGGGAGGGAGCGGGCAGGGCCCGGTTCAAGTGGAGGGGGAGGAGGGAGGCACGGGGTGCTGTGGGGTCTCCCGAGGGGCATGCCAGAGCCCCCAGGCTGGGGCCTGACCAGCTGTGTGACAGTCCAGTAGCTGGCATCTGTTCACTGCCCAGGTGCTCCGTTGGCCAGAAGGGGAGGGTAGTTCAGTGCGAGAGCCTTAGTGGGCTCTGCAAGTGGTGGGCCGGGCATGGCACTGTTCTTTTATAGCTCTGGTGGGTTGGATTGTTCCCCCAAAAGGCCGATGCCCATATCCCAGCCCCAGGCCCTGCGGACGCGGCCATATGTGGAGATAGTACCTTTACAGGTGTGATTAGGTTGAGACTCTCAAGATGTGGTCATCCTGGATTAGGTGGACCCTAAAGCCAGGGACAGGAGTCCTTATAGAAGACACAGACAGAGGAAGGCCCTGGAAGACGGGGATAGAGAACGGAGCAATGTGGCCACATGCCAAGGAGACACCAGCCCAGCAGGAGCTGGAGGAGGCAGAGGACCCTCCCTGAGAGCCTGCAGGGGGAGCAGGCCCTGCTGACACCTGGAGTGTGGACTTTTGGCCTCCAGAACTGGGAGAGAATCCGTTTGTGGTTCCATACCACTCAGTACCCAGCAGGGTCCACACAGAGAACTCCAGCAGATCGCAGACATCAATTGAGTTCTCTTTCCATCAGTAGCTGCGTTTGTCCCGTTCAGGACACCTGTGTGACAGGGCTGCCAAGAAGACTTTTCCACGCATGTGTCCCCTCTGCTTTCTGATAATTCCTGTATAAAAGTGGAAGGAGTCTTGTGAGGTTGCAGGATCCAGTGAAGACGCTGCTTTGTGGAGCTGAAATCAGAGTTAACAGGGTTGTTGGACTATTTAGAAATTTAGAGGCGTGAGTAATTAACTTAATTATTCTCAGTTACCAGATGTCTCAGACACATTGTTGAATGTGCTGAATCACACCCTGCCACCAGCCTGTGAGAGGCATGGGGTGTCAGCGTGCCGAGGCCAGCTGCCCGAGCCCCCGGCCCTGCGGTTTCCTGGCGCCGCCTCAGCCTCCCTGGTCTGGCCTCTGCCTGCCCCCTCTCATGTGCTCCTGCTGAAGGTCCAGTGATGCCCGGCTCCCCAGTCCAGCAGGCGTTTCCGGGGCCTTGCCTGCTGGGCCCCGTCGCCACCACACACTGCCCGTGACCCTTGCCCTGCTGCTTTCTGTGGGGTCTGGCCCTCGGCTGGCCTCATCAGCGTCCTCCTGCCACACGATGCCCAGCTCCATCCCAGCCAGCTGGCTCTGAGACAGTGGTGCTGTGAAGATGGGCGGCATTCAGATCCAGTGGCCTAGAAGCCGGCCAAGCCAGAACTGTTTAGTCCAGCCAGCCCCAGGACGCTGCTGCCCCAGGGGCCCCGATCACCCTCTCCTGGCTCTTCACTCCTGTCCTGCTGTCTTGGGCAGCGTTGCACCTACTCATCTTTGGGCCCCCGCGCCTGGTGCAGAGTTGGGCCTGCAGGAAAGCCTTACCTTGTGTTTGCTGAAGGAATGAACGAATGCCTTGTTGACCACGGGCAGATGGATGTGCCTTACGTACCTGATACACAGAGGGCCAAGTGCACGTGCAATGGCGAAAGCTCAGGCGTGGTGTGTTCTGTGCTCCCCAGGGCCTGGCCAGAGCGCCCTTGGAGCCACCCCTTGTGCACTGCGCAGAGGCCGGCGGATACCCAGGCGCTGTCCACAACAAGCTCCTGGCCTCACCCGAGCCTCCAGAGGAAGCGGTGGACGAAGCGAGTAGCTGGTTGACTGTGTGGGGAGGGTAGTTGAGTATATGTAAGTCTTGGAAAGTGTCTGGAAAATATAATTTCCCTTTTAGTATAGTTGATGGTAAGCTGCCTGTTTTCTGACAGTGGAAGCAGGATTAGCTGAGTTTTAGAGCCCTTTCTACTTAATGATAATGAAACCATCTGTAAACACAAAAGACATTGCTTTCAGCTGTGTGCTAAGTTGAGCTGATAGATACCACGTCTGACCCCCACAGCCCCTGTTCCAGGTCCCTAAATGGGGACTTTTGCTCCTCCCCCATCTAACATTTAAGGGTCGACTGAGTGGAGGGCCTGGACACCCCTAGGCTAGCGTCTTGGATATGGGGAGAAGCAAGACATGGAGTGACTCCAGCCCGCCCCACTACCACCACAGCACAGCAAGGTGGATGCCTAGGAGACAAGCCAACGGTGTGAGGGGCCCCGGGTTGGGGGGGGGGTGTCCCGGTCGTCATCGTCTTTGTGGTCCCTGGAGGCTGGGGATCCCGTGTCACCCCCCTGTGGGTTGCCTTGCCGACTCTCCAAAGTGCAGAAAAAAGTGTCAGCAGATGCCGTGAGAATTCTCCAGCGCTTTGTCGGTGAGATGAGAGTACTGTCAGTATGAAATGCCACCTTTTCTTGGTTGTAAGATGGCTGTTGGAGATTGAATCCCACCCCCCACGGAAGGCATATTCAGTCCCAGCCCCTGGTCCCATGGGGGTGAGCTCATTTGTAAATGTTGGTAGTTAAGGAGTGGCCCAGACTGAAGGAGGCTGGGCAGTAACCCGATCTAGGACAGGAGTCCTTCGAAACCAGGGAAACTGGAGACAGAAAGAGAAGCCACGGGAGCAGCCGGAAAGTGAGGAGGAGAAAGGAGAAGAGGCCGCCCATGTGTGCTGGCAGAAACACAGCAAAGCCCGGGAGCCACAGAGATCGCCGGCAGTGGGAGGGGGCCTGAGAATTCCTGTGGCTCAGCCCACCCACCGCCCATCATGTGGGATTTGCTTCAGCAGCTGGGAGCCCCAGCCAGTGGCAGAGATGGTGAGGGGCGCCAGGCTGATGGTGGCTTTGGGGGGCGATGCTGGGTTGGAGCTCACTGGAGCATGTCTCCCCCCTGCACACCTGCAGTCCCCCAGTGTCCCACTCTCGTCCCAAGACGCCCCAGGATGTTCTTGGCATTGGCAAGTGTGTACTTCCTGAGGTGCCACGCCCTTGTGGCCTTGTTGCATCTTTAGGATTGACAGAGTGATTTTGAGGCATGCCCGAGAGGAGTGGCATTTTAGATGTGTTTTCCATTAGGTTGAATTAATTATTTTCTTAGGTGAACATGTCGCTGAGTGTAGACAGCTTCTTTTGAAAGTCGGCTGGACACCCTTGCTGAACAACGGGCGCAGGGTAGCAGCCCCCGGGCAGGCGTGCTGAGCTTTGGACAGGCCATGGTGGCTGGATGGCCGTGTTCGCACCTTCGGGCCAGGCAGACACCCTGTGCTTCGCTGCAGTGTTACCTGCTTTTTTAGAGATACAAAATGTGGCGATTGAGACCCAGATTAAGTTCAGATGCAGCCTGACATGGTGCTTGTCTGTGGACTCAGGCCGGGTGGTGGTGGGTGGAGACGCCCGTGGTGCCCGTGGTGCCTGTGCCACATGACGCCACATGGTCCTGCTCTGCGTCACCTCCCTGCCTGCACTTGGCGGGTGGCGAGTCCGGGCTCTGGGCCTCGGGGCGGTGTCCGCCCCCTCCCAGCTCCAGCCAGGCGGAGAGCCAGGCGGACTTGCCTTCCCGTGAGAACCTCCAGGGAGCTCTCGAACCCAAGCAGTACCTGTTTCCATTCTGTGTGGTGGAGTGCGTGTTCTAGTTTCTGATACTGGGTCCCAAGATTTTAATTGCAACTTCTTTTTTTTCCTGAGTAAACGTCCTTTGTAGGAGAATAATGTAGACATGCCGTTATCAGTCTCCAGTTCCTGGTTTGAGAGGCAGCTGGGCCTGGCCTACTGCTGGGCCTGGCTATCTAGGTTTGGGAAGTTAAAAAAGAAATGATTCTTGTATTTATTTTGTTTCGTTTCTCGAATTCTGCTTGTCATGTGAGCTGGAGTGGCCTAGGAGAATCTGGGCCCTTGATGGCCGACCTAGTTGTCTTCTTAGTTGTGCAGGTTTTTGCTGTTTCCCTTTCGCAGTCAAGTTCAAGTCTTCGGGTTTTGTTTTTGGTTGCAAGTTGTCACCTGTAGTCCTCAGCTGAAGTGCAGGGGCAGCGTGTTGCTCTCTGGGCCTCGGGGCTGGTGGTGTGGTCCTCGTGGGGGCTGAGGCTGGGGACCCCGCTCTGGGGCTGCTGCTCTGCTCCCTTCTTGGTGCTGGGGCTGCTGAGCCACTTGCTGCCAGCGTCCTCTGATGGGGAGTGACACGGACACTCCTCCACGAAGAGGACAAGCAGGCTTGTCAAGTGCCGGTGTGAATTTAGACCCTGTGACTGTCTGTGTTTACATTTCTCGCGTACGAGGCATGTGCGCTCCCGAGGCTCACGGAACGCCGCGTGGGCCTCAGCTCCTGCCGCCCTCTTCTCCGTCCGCCTCGGCCGCTCCTCCTGGGCAGCTCTTAGTGGGGCTGGGGGGTTATGCAGAGAAGCACCTGTGCGAGGGGGATGGGGAGGGGGCCGAGAAGGCCCCAGCGAGCGGGTGAGAGGGGTGGGGGCATCGAGGACTGCCCAGAGGTAGATCGGCCTTGGTGCACCCGGCCGTGAGGCGGACACTCGCTGGGGTCATGGCCTTGGGTTCCAGAGCAGGGCGGGTGGCCCGTGGCCAACGGGCTCCCCCCATTTGGAGTTCGGAGAGGGGCATTCTCGTGGCCACCTCACTTCTGCTTCCTCTCAGTTGGGACTCGCTACCCACTAGGCTTAGTGCCTGGTGTTGTTCTGGAACTTTCCTGGGCAACTTCCCTGTTACATTCCTCTTTCTTGGATCCTGGGTCATTTTTGTTTTACTACCTAGTTCTGATAGAGTATTTCCTCTAGTAGCTTCCTGAGAAAAGGTATGTGAGGAGCAATTCTGAGTTTAAAACCTTGCCTATATTAAACATTTTTATTTGATTCTTTGTTAAACCCTTGATAGTTTGACAGGGTGCAGAATTCTAGCTTAGATGTTGCATGTCTTCTGGATTTGGATGGCATTGAGTGTCTTAGCCTTCATTGTTGCTAGTGAGAAGCCCAAGGCTTTTCTGATTCTTTGGTTTTTTTTTTTTTTTTTTAATTTATTTTTTAGTGTACTTGTAGGTTTACAGAAAAATCAGCAGTAAGTACAGAGGTCTCATTTTCTTGCCCCCCCCCCCCCCAGCACACGCAGTGTTCCCTGTTACTAACCCTTTTGCATTAGTGTGCTGCCTTTGTTACAGTTGTTGAAAGGTTGTAATTATGCAATTAGCTGTAGCCCATAGTTTGCTTCAGGGTTCACTCTTTCTACAGTGTATGTTTTTATAAATTTTCATTCCGGCAGCATTTCTGGTTTTTCTTGCTTTTAGACTCTCGGTCCAGGAGTTCATCCTCACCTTCTCCTCACCACTTCGGGGTGCTGCATTTATTATATGCTCACTTTTAACACTATTTGTTGAGTAGTTTGGCTGAGGGGGCTTCTAAAAGCGTATGCATTCCCAGGGGCCAGGCTCAAAGGTTCTGACAGAGCAGGTCAGGGAGGCACCTGCAGGCCTGGGTTTGGGTCCTATCTCTTGGGTGCCGAGGGGATCGCTGACGGTTGGACCCTCTGCCAGTCCTGAGGGAGAGGATGGGTCTGAGGTGGTGCTCTGGGCTCTGGGTGTCCTCAGCCGGGCCTCCTGTTCCCGTACAGTAGACGGCTGCCCCGGCCTACTGCTCCCGGAGAGCTCTGGGGCCCAGTGGAGGACTGTGGAGGGGCCCTTTTGTGGACCCCCCCTTCAGTGCACCCATGTTGTGATGGGCAGGTGCTGAAGCTGGGTCTCGAAGCTGGACTCCAGTTGAAACCCCTGATCCCTTTCAGAAGGAATATTTTAGCAACAAACTGCCCTGGAGCCTCTCAGGGGTAGCAAGCACCCGCGAGTCACCCTCAGCATGGCCAGGCGTGCCGGGCAGGTGTTCTCCGCTGGCACTTCCTACACTGGGAAGGAGAGACCCACTCGCCCCTCCTGCTGCTCGTCCTCTTCTGGTTCAGGAAGTAGAACCCGAGGGAAGAGGAAAAGGGGTCTTTAGCTGTGGGCTCCCAGCTTGGGTGATGAGCCAGGACTGGGTGGCACTCGATGCTAGTGCCTCTCCCGCTTGATGCAGATCGCGAACGCCATAGCACCCACGAGGGAGCCCGGCGTGTCTGTGCGTTTATGCACATGGAAAATTAGATTCATTTTTGTGTGCCTCATTCAGGAGGCAGAGTTGATGACTAAAGCTTGTGTTCATTTTTTATGTCTATTTTTATTTTTTAAAAAAGTCTCTTCCGTTTTTTCATTGTACCTTACTATGGATCCAGATCCCCAGGGTAGGGTTTGCTGTAACTTGAAACCCACCTTTTCTTCCTGTGGGAAAAGCCTGCCCTTTAACCGCCTGAAGGAAGACATCACAGACGCTAAACGCTGCGGGCTGCTCATTTCCCCCGCTCCCTGCATCATGTAGGAGATGGACTTGGGTGGCCAGGAGCTGGCAGGCCTGGGTAGCGACCGGCCACAGAGCTGCGACTGAGTCACTGCAGACTCACCGGCCCTGGCATCGAGCCCGTCTTTTCGCCCGTCCCGAGGGGCATGTTACAGGCCCAGCCCTTCTTAGGAACTTGCTGCGCTCTCCAGAGCCTCCTGCCTTCTCAGGATTAGGGGTTTGAAATCCATGGGTCTGTGTCCTTGAACGCAAGTCTGGCGAGACTTGAGATACATGGATTCGTGCTCCATCCTGGTGAAAATGCATCTCTTCATTCCACGAGCGTGTGGGTGCCTGAGGAGCAGTGCGGTTACACACTCGCTCTAGAGGGGGGATTGTCATCTTGGAGCCTGTGTTTGTGTTCTGGCTCCCCTTGTGAAATCGCAGTCACTGCTAAGCAGGTGACTCGTTCAGTGAAATTACTCTTCCTTCTGCAGGATGTGTTCCAAAGAAGAGGAAGTGATAAGTGTGTTTAAAATTTTGAGGAAGATTGACTGGTGTGAAGTTACTGAATTGTAACTCCCCTGCCTGGGAGGTTTTCATATTACGTTAACAGTGTACTTCTGCACTTCAAATGTATTTGACCCAGCTCTAGGAATTTCCTGTTTATAATGATGCTTTGAAAAGGGTACAGTAAAAGCCATTTTATTTTGTCTGAAGGCATCTAGTGACCCAAAGGTCTTCTACCCGTAGCATTCTTTCGGTTGGTTTTCCTGTTTTGAAAAAACAAGACCCACGAGCCAGCTACCCAGGAAGGTTTCATTTCTGGCAGGAAGAATTTACAAGAGGCCTCCCTGCTCCACTTAACCCTGATCACGTGGTGCTGCTTTGTCCCAGTACGTACCTGCAGTGGGTTGGCATCCTTTGGGGAGCCTGAGTGGGGCCTGCAGAAATGCTGGTGGGCTGCCAAGCCCAGACGGGGATGAGTTGCTACTGGCTCCTGCATTAGAGGCTGAGTGAGGGTACAGTTCGGGTGCAGGGCTGGCCAGGGCCAGCGTGGTCAACTAGATGATCAAAAACTTTTTGGTGCAGGATGTTGTATTTGGATTGGTTGAGTCTGGATTTCCTCACTCTCCAAATCATTGTGTTTTAGAAACAATGAAATGTCAACTATATCCTTTTGGTCCCAAGGAGTTGTATGCCCACCGTTCTTTCATCAAATGCTTATTGAGCCCTGCCTGCCAGGTGCGAGGAGCCAGGTGCTGGGGCGAGGCGGAGAAGCCCTGCACTCGCAGTCCAGTGAGGGCTTGGTGTGGTCAGAGTGGGCTGGGAGCAAACGTGGGAACACTGGGACTGCTCTGGTTTGGGGAGACTGAGGAAGGTGTCATTCATTCAGCAAGCCGGCACTGAGGGCTCCCTGGGGCACTCGGGGTCGGGAGGAGGATCAGGGAGGGCTGTTAAAGGTGAGTGCGGGCGCAGGGGTGGCAGGAGGTCAGGGGAGCAGAGGAGGGGGTGCTGGCCACCCTGGTACCAGGTGAGTGGGAGGCAGCAGGGTGGGGCGAGACTGGGCGAGGGAGAGGCCAGAGGGAAGGCAGGGGGACGGCAGGGGGTGCCCTCGGAAGCTCAGTGCTGGGCGAGGTGCGAGGAGGAGCGATGGGGCAGATCACGGGGGCCATTCCAAGGAGGTGACCTACGGAGACACAGCGAGTCCGCCCACTTTCAGTAGGGGACACAGGAACACTGGCAAGGTAATAATCTAAAATTCTTAATAATTAAAGCAATATATTACACTGTAGCTATTTATAAACTCGTTAGACTGCTGTGATTTTCAAAATTATGATAGAGTGACAGAACATGAGCCGGATACATGCTTGGATTGATAGAAGACAGAAAAACTCATATCAGTTAGTCCTGTAGAAAAATAAATAAATCTTAACAAAATGTTACAGGCAAGTGTTGAAATTATAAGACAAGAGCCAGTTGTCCAGAGGCCATGCGGAGGGGCCGGGGGGCTTGTGGTGCCATGGGGGCCGCCACGGGCTTCTTGTCTCTTGGGAAGGCCCGAGGCAGGGTACCATAGAGGAATCACATTGTGAATGGTCAATTATTTTCTTTAAAAATTTAAAAATGAAACTAAAATCATGGAGAGAAGTGGTTTTTTTTTTTTTTCCTTTTTTAACGGTAAATTTTAGAATAAATGCCATCCTTTCTGTGGTCTTTTAAAACAATCGTTATGGACTGTGTAGCAAAATGTTTTCTAGATAGGTAATTTTGTCATCAGAAAGTAGCTATCTAAATCCTACGCCCGTCTGTAAATTATGTAAGTAACATGTAAATGAGGTTTGTCTTTGGCTGCCGGATGTCATGCCCCGCTGTTTAAAAATGAGGGATGTATGATACAGCTTCCTACTTGTAACTATCTGTGGGGAAATTACAGAGAAGAAACTTAAAGAAAGTGAACCCAATACGTTGTGTTGGAAGTAGTTTATTAAAAGTGCTTGATATTTGCACATGTAGTTGGGTGGAGGGGGGATGGGAGCTGAGGCTGGAGGGCCGACAAGTGGTGCCCCGGGGTGGGCTTGGCTGGCCGTGGGAGGCGGCCTCACGCCTTCACACAGAGCCTGCTGTGGTGGGTCTGGTTCTGATCACCTGGGGGCAGTGCGGAGGGCAGGCCGAGGGAAGGGAGGTCAGCTCAGGCTCCCGTCGTGGCCGTGGCAGGATAGGGTGAGGGCCCAAGGTGTGGCTGTGTGGAGGAGAATGTTCTAGAGACCAGCCGTCTACCACGTCAGGGCTCTGGGTTGGCTGGAGCAGTCCCTGACTGCCTCATGGCGCCGGGTGGACACTGCTGCCCTGTGGTACCCCGTTTGGGTGAGCAGCACTGCGAGTCACAAGGCAGAAAGCAGACGTGGGAACGGGGGTGGTGGGGGGTTCAGAGTGGGCTGGTGGGGGCATCAAGAGCTCGTTTTCCTCACTGGCCAGGGGTTCGTCTGTCACCCTTCAGCCCTCCTGAAGATCCAGGAGCAGCTGCTGGCGTGGCTGCCCTTTGCATGAGGAAACCGAGGCTCGGAAAGGTGAAGTCGCTTGTTCTGGCTCTGTGGCCCATGAGTGCAGAATCAGAGTTTGACTTAAAAGTAAATATAGGTTGTACCATGTGGGGTTGTTGATATTCAACTACATTTCACAAAGAGCAGCAGTTTCATGTAGTTCTACCTAATATACCTGCTCCCAGAGCCACCACTTTGCAGGCCGGTGCTGGGATGTGAATTAGGCCTTGTTGGGTACAGAGGATCTCAAAAGGTGGGGAGAGAGCCGAGGTGGCGGTGGGCGTTTCCCGCTCATGCAAATTGCATGTGCAAGCCCCGGCGGTAACACCTTGTTCATGACATTTGGAGCCAGCAGCCTGCTGTCCCATATAACTCACACCTCTTAAAAAGCTGGAGATAATGATAGTTTACAGGTTGTTACAGGTGAGGAAACTGATGTTCAGTGCCAGTGAGTGTGGAGCTGAGAGTCACACTCACACTCGGATCCACTGTTGTGCTGGGCTGGGCCCTTCGCTGGCACAGCCTGCTGGCTGCCCAGTGTCTGGCCCAGGCCCTTGCCCAGGAGGAGGGAAGGCAAGCGGAGTGAGGCGCTCTGTTGAGCAGGTGTCTCCAGAGCACCTGCTGTGTGCCGGGCAGGGCTGCAGCAGAGGGAGACGCGGTTCGCATGGCTTCCTGTTCTAGTCTGCTAATGCTGCCAGAATGCAAAACACCGGAGATGGATTGGCTTTTATAAAAGGGGGTTTATTTGGTTACACAGTTACAGTCTTAAGGCCATGAAGTGTCCAAGGTAACACATCAGCAATCGAGTACCTTCACTGGAGGATGGCCAGTGGCATCCGAAAAACCTCTGTTAGCTGGGAAGGCGCGTGGCTGGCATCTGCTCCAAAGTTCTGGTTTCAAATGGCTTTCTCCCAGGACGTTCCTCTCTAGGCTGCAGTTCCTCAAAAATGTCACTCTTAGTTGCACTTGGGATATTTGTCCTCTCTCAGCTTCTCCGGAGCAAGAGTCTGCTTCCAGTGTCAGTCTTCAAACTGTCTCTCATCTGCAGCTCCTGTGCTTTCTTCAAAGTGTCCCTCTTGGCTGTAGTGCCTCTTCAAAACATCACTCTCAGAGTTCCTCTGCTGATCAGCTCGTTTATATGGCTCCACTGATTAAGACCCACCCTGAATGGGTGGGGCCACGCCTCCATGGAAATAACTCATCAGAATTATCACCTACAGTTGGGTGGGGTGCATTTCCATGCGATTCTAATCAGCACCAAAATGTCTGCCCCATAAGACTGCATCAAAGAATATGGCTTTTTCTGGGGGACATAATGTATTCAAACTGGCACACTTCCCTAGTCCTCGAGGTCTTTACTGATACTCTGGAATGGCAACCGGGGGAAAATTAAATCTTCCCCCCGATTTACAAATACTCGTTTCCTTTTAACAGCATTTTCAAGCCACTTCCAAATAGACTTCGTGGAAGGAGGCAGGGTGTAGTATAAATAACGAATTCTGAAATTTCCAGTTATCTGCCGCTTGTCCCAGCTTGTGAGAGCTGATTGTTAAATTTTCAAGGACTCTGTGAGCTGGTTGTTAAACACATTGTTGTTAAAAGTTAAATTACATACTTGCAATTAGGTTAAAATCAAGGGTAATAAATACTCGAAACATCGCTTTCTAATTCTTTTACTTCGGTTAACTGTTACCTCTGCTCTTGGGGCTGTGGGTGCTGGAGAGGGGCTGCTGCTTGCCCCTTCCCGACTCCGCGTTCAGCAGCCTCGTGTTGGCGGCTTGCAGTCAGCCACAGCGGGAGTGTCTACACTGCAGAATTTGGCAGGCACTGCACTGGAGCCCCCTCCCAGCCCAGTGTTTACTGTTGAGGTGACATCCTAGGAGCGAGCAAGAAGACTGCCTCCCACTCCCCTCTTGCCACTTGGGGAACCTGTAGCCGCTTGTTATGCGTTATATGCAGTGGAGTTGCTGGTTGTATTTCCTTTATGTGTTTCTTGCCCCCAGTTCAGTCCCAGAATTTCAGAGCTGAAGGATGTGTGCCTTGAACAGGTCCAAGTGCAGGCCCCAGGGAGGGTGAGGTGGGGCTCGTGGGTCTGGGATGTGTGTTGGAGATGGAGTCTCTGAAGGCAGGCCCCTCTTCCAGCCCTTATAGCTGGGGGACCCTGTGCAGAGCGCTCGACCTTGGGACTCTCAGCTTCCTCACCTGAAGACCCACGTCTGTGGGCCTCCCACGAGGACCAGATGCGGTCAGTGAGCTGACTGCCCGGCACAGTGCCTGGCACGTGGAAAGATGAGCTCCTGTCGTCCCTGCCACGCTGTCTCAGCCAAGGCACCTTCTTGTGACCTGGGGCCTCGGCTGCCTGGGCTTCACCTCCCAGCTCAGCTGGAGGGTGGGCAAGCGTGGGATTGGAGGCCTTGCCAGCAAGATGACATTTGCAGGTTCTCGTGCTTTTGCCCTTGCCAGGCCCTGGGCGCTTTGCATCCAGGGAAGCCAGGGGTTTTTGAGGGAGAACTCAAGTCTGGTTTAGCAGTCATTTACACGGGGCTTCACTTGTGGAATGTGATTCCTCTCTGTGCCTGTAAATGTTCCCAGTGGGGCTGGGCAGGGAGGGCCTCGGTGTCCCTCTGTCCGTCCTTGGCCTGCAGGCCCCTGCCTCCACCTCTGCTTGCTGCACCCACTCTCTCTGGGAGCTGCCAGGTGACCAGCTGATCGTGGTCTTTGCCTCGGCCCCTTGCTCAGAGTATCAGCCCCACAACCCGAGCCCTTGGCCTGTCTGCTGTTGCCACGGCATCCCTGGTGTTGCACCCGGCTGGGAAGCTGGTCAGCCCTCTGAGCTCCAGCCTCTCCTGCCGATGCCCCATGTGTTTGGTGGTGTCCTTTGATCTGAGTTACCTGGCTGTTTACCTCGGAGGCCTGGCCAGCCCCGTGGCCCAGGCATCACTGAGCCCCTTGGGGGTGCAGGCATCTCTCCCATCTTACAGAGCAGAAAGCGAGGCTCTCAGAGGTGGTGTGCCCTGGTCACAGCATCATCGCGGGGAGGACACACGTCGCACACCTTCCTGAAACAGAGCTGGCCTCAGAGAAGCCATCCCATTGGCAGAAGGACCCAGCCGTGTTTCCATGTGGGGAGGATAGGCTCACTGTTTTTGTGACACACATCCTTCAGCAGCGTACCCCGTCAGTGTTTTCTATAATGTAAGGAAAATAGCAATTGACGTGGCCGATGTCCCAGGAAAATGGTACCAGGTGTGTGGTGCCGGGGGGAATGGTGTCGCTGGCTGGAGTGTTTGGGCATGTTCTGGGTGAGGGGGCTTGGGGAGTCAGGACTCGGGGACTCAGGGTTCGGGGCTTGGGGCTCAAGGTGAGAGGGCTCAGGGTCTTGGGGGCTTGGGGCAAGAGGGCTTACAGGCTCAGGGACGCAGGGCTCAGGGCTTGGGGCTCAGGGCTCGGGCTGGGCCTCCTTCCCGCCCCCACCGGGCCTCCCTGCTGCTGCTCTCCCTTCTCCCCACTTGCCTCCGACTCAGGGCCCCCCTTGCCCTCCCAGCCGTGCTAATCCACAGCATGAGGGCTGCCCTGCGGTCTGTAGGGTGCCGGCTCCTGCGTGCAGGGCCCCCCGGGCTGCTCCAGGGTGTAAGCATGGCCTTCTCAAGGGGGCCTCCGGAGCACCCCCCCCCCCCCGCTCTTTTTATCCTGTGGACTTGTGGATCGAAGGGGGAAAGTTTGCAGTTGAACTCAGAGTAGCTCGAGCACAAGGAACTTTCCAGTCCTGGCACCTGATGGGCCGTAATGGTCTTACTTGAGTTGCGATGCAGAAATCAGCACTCGTTTCCTGGGTCACCTAGGGAATTCCACTGCTGAGCAGGCTTATTCCACCGGCCAAGCTGTGGAGGATGATCTAATATGAGGAAGGCTTTTACACGTGATCTGTTTATGGAGAGCAAATGGGCTCTGAGAGAACTTTCTCACAATCATGTAATCGAGCTGTTGAGTTGTCCTCCGGCATTTTGGATTCACTGCCCACTTAAATCACAGCCCTGCAGTCTCAGGCATACGAGGGAGGGTCCCGGACTGAGGTGCGGCTCCGCAGGCCAGCACTGTGCTGAGCGGCCCACTCTACCAGCGCCCCCATTTCACACAAGCCAGAGGCAGCCAGCAGGAAGCAGGAGGTTTTCTGCCGTCTGCGGAGCCCACCATGGCCCTTCTGCCCACAGGGAGTTCGGCTCTGAGCCAGCGGGGTGGCGTTCCGGCTTGTCCGGACCTGCCTCCCCATCTTCTGGGTGGAGGCTGCTCTGCCATCAGGTGGGTGCGTGCTTTTCCCACGGGGAGGCTGGCAGGAGCTGCCTTGGCCAGGCACCCCATGGCGGCAGGTGTGTGCAGAGCACCTTGGGCGTGCACATTCTCGGCGGGCCCAGCAGTGGACGGGGCCCTGCTGGCAGAAGGAGAGCAAACCGATGAAGAGAGAAGTTGGGATGGTGATGGGGGCTCTGAAGACCACACAGGATGCTGTGGGTGGGAGGGTCTGAATGACGAGGGGCTGCTCTGCAGATGAAGGGGCGTGTACTCACAGAGCTGCCACTGTGGCAAGAGTCCTGGCATGGATACGAGCTTGGTGTGTCCTAGTTGCAGAACGTGGGGGAGCCCGGGGAGGGTATTACGGGGTGGCCAGAGCCCAGGAAGTGAGGGCTGGGGCATGGGGCTGGCACGGCCACTGGGTAGGGAAGGCCCCTGCAGGCTGTGGAGAAAGTTTGGATTTCATTCCAAGTATGCTGGAGGCTGTGGGAGATTCTGAGCAGTAGAGAGACATCACTGCCAGGCAGTGAGCGGATTGAAGGAAGGAGAGACAGTCAGAGGTTACCACCTCGGGGAAAACCGCACTCCTGAAGCTGCAGTTCCTTTACGTGGTGTCAAGTAAGAGGGAAGGAACAGTGTGTGGGCAGAAGAAACAGCATGTGCAAACATGGTGGGAAGCAGGAAGGCAGAGGAGACGAGTGCAGGCAGCTGGAGGGAAGGGGCAGCTTGGACTGGGGGCATAGAGAAAGCGGAGATGGTGGACTTGACGCACGGGGCTCCAGGAGAGTGGGGGTGTCGGGGTGGAGGTGGTTCCTGAGCCCCCTGCCGGCACCATGGGGTGGGTGGTGTCTTCTAGGGAGGTCTACATTTGGGAGAGGGCAGGCCTGGAGATGGGTTCTGGACATGTCATATTTGAGGAGCCTTCTGTTTCCCCTTCCCTTCCAAGGCCTGGTCTCTCCACTTCGAAGTGGGGGTGGTAGCTGGCTTCTGGGATCAGTGAACCCACGGCCAAGGGGCAGCAGAGATGGCAGCAGACTCTGGCACTGGAGCAAAGCGTTTGTGCTCTTCGGGAAGCTTCTGGAATCTTAAGCCAGCAGCCATGCAGTGTCTTGTAAAACTAAGATACCGTCGCTTGTGTCATTGTGAGGATGTTGGCTTGTTGCAACATTGGTTTTTGGGAGCTGTAAGGATGGGTGGTTGGTTTAGGCATCGTGGCAGCAAGCAGCCGATGCCCCGGCTCGCAGTGGGCCGCGCTCCAGAGGAGCTCGTTGGCCAGGAGAGCGGGAGGTGTGGCGCCTGCTGGGTCTGGCCAGGTGAGTGGGTCCGTGAGGCTCCTCCTCCCCTGCAGGTGGAAGGAGCCCCAGCCGCAGCCCTGTCAGGCCCTGGGGCGGGGGCAGGCAGGTCTGTGTCCTTGGCTTCCTGGAAACTCAGCCCAGCTTCAGGCACCACCGTCAGGCCCTGTGCGTGTCCAGTGCACCAGAAGAAAGATCCTCTGAAACGACTGGAATTAAATTTTGGAGCCCTTGGGAGGCTGGAGAACCACCGTTTGAAGCCGCCTGCTGCATCCACTGTTGCCCAGCCTAAGGTAGCAGGTCTGCAGTAGCACGCACTGAGAGCACGGGACTGACGTGGCCCCCACAGCGCCCTTCATGGCTGCCGCCTCCCCTGGGGACTCTCAGGGACGAGGCACAGGGAAGTGGCCACAGGAGAGCAGGCGGGAGGTGCCTCCAGCACCGCGGGGTGCTGCGCCAGCCCCCTTCTCAGAGCTGCCCCTGCACGTCATCGGAGGAGGACAGGGGCATGTGGGCAGCGCCTCCTGGGTGCTCCCAGGAAAAGCATCCATGGCCCGGCCTTGCCCAGGAGCCCCAGGTCCCGGCTCCTGGAGGCTCCCCCCAGGGGTCCATGGGAGTTGCTGGGCCTGTCATCTGCGAAAGGGGCTCCTGGCCTCATCCGTGCAGCCTGGTGGTGGTGGACAGGTCTGGGGTGAATCTGTGGTGGCAGAAAGGGGGTGCATGTGCAGCCTTGCTCCTTCTCATTCCAAGCACCAGGAGGTGTCCCAGAAAAAGCATCAGCACTTCCTTCCCTTCCTCTCGTTGCTCCCTACATTCCCATGGTTCCGGGGACTCAGGAATGTTCCTTGCAGCTCTGTGGCCTGTTGGCTGCAGTGTCTGGACCCCACCCAGCCACGGCAGACTCACTGCCCAGGAAGGTGCCCAGGCTGTGGCTTGGCCCTTTGTGGGTCCTGGTGCCTGAGTGGGGGGCGGGGGGCACTTGTGCCTGCCTCTGGCTCCTGTGGCGGTTTTGCGTTCTGAAGGAAGGGGCTGCTGCTTTCGCACGTCTGCAGCCCTGAGCCTGCGTGGCTCCTGGTCACTGGTCATTGACAGGTCCTCAGAGGTTGCTCAGGCTGCCGAGTTTCCCGCCAGGAGCTGGTCCGCAGCGTTCTCAGGAGCTGCCAGTCGCCGTGCACTCTGGTCTGAGAATACAGACGTGTCTGGATGTGGGAGGCCTCGTCCACCGAGGGAAAGGGTGCGCGTTCCGTTCCCAGTCCGGGCCTCTTGTTAAGCGTCTACGGGCGGCTTCCCCACGGCCCCCCAGCGCCGTGAAGGGCCCGCGCGTGCCTGCGCCCCGCCGGTGACCCCGCGCTTCCTGTGAACGGCGAGCCCGTCTGCTCCCACCATTGTTGTTCAACTTCTGCCTGGAAAACAACAAGTTATTTACTGCGGGCTGGTGCTCTGCTTGTTCCCAGCCGTGGGAAGTGCCGTGCCCGAGGCGTCCCAGCGCAGTCCCTCGCGGGCGGCAGAGGGCACAGGTGCGGGGCAGCGACCCCTCGTGCTCTCCCAAGGTGCCCTTGAAGAAGTTAGGGGCGACGCTTATGTCTTTCTGCCGACGGAGGAAGTCGTCACGGGACCCGCAGTACCCACCGACGTCCACTCTGTGCCCAGTTCCCGCAGGCCTGGCGTGCTGCGTGGAGCAGGGTGGGGGCAGGCAGCCGCTGTCCCAGCTCCCCCAGCTGTCCCTGTGGCTGAGTCCAGGCACCAGGCATGAGAACTGAAGCTTTGAGTGCTTGGTGGGATTGAGCTTTTTTTGCAACCTAGAAGTTACTTTCAGGTGAGTTGAGAAGAAAATAGAAATGAGGAGAAAGCCCATGTGGTGTGGGCTTTTCCTGGGGCTTGTCCCCAGCCTACCCAGCTCCGTTGCCTTCTGCTGCAGCCACCGCGGGAGTCTGGGAGTGCTAAGCCTGGCTGTCCCACAGCCCTCCTGACCTCTTGCTCTCTGGTGGGATTCTCAGCCCCTCCGGGGTGCACAGGGCAGGCTGGAGTCACAGCATCCCCAGCCTCTGGGATGGCATCTGCCCCCATAGGCTATCACCTGCTGCCTGCTGTCAGCGTGTGGATGCCCACCCCAAGCCCTCCCCCTCCCAGGAAGGGCCTCTGGGCACCTGCGTGGGCCGGGGCTGTTGGATTGGTGTGGTCTGTGGAGCTCGTCAGGCCCTGTCTGCATGTCAGCTTTGTGCTAGGGAGCCCTGAAAAGGAGCCTGAGGTCTGTTGGGGAAGTGGGGCCCACCCACAAAATGGGTAACACACTACGCTGGTTAGGAGCCCAGCCTCTGCAGCCAGCCTTCCGGGTGGGAACCCTGCTCTGCCCCGTGTGTGATCCTCAGTTTCCCCTTCTGGAGCATGGTGGGCCCAGGGTTCCTCCCTAGTGGGCTGAGAACTCATGGGCCTTCTGCAGTGGTCCCACTGGCAGCACCTGGGCTGGTTGGTAGCAGTGTGGGAGGCCCTGCCCAGCACTGTCCCCGGTAACCGTGAACAGAGATGACAGAACAAACCACACCCCCTGCAGTAGACCATTTGGCATCGTTACCTTGGTGGCTGGGTGAAGTGGGGAGTAGGCAGGTGTCCTCGTGGCCTCCACCCTTGGCTCAGGGCTGGTCCAGGCATGTCTCCCCAGCACCCAGCATGGGGCGGACCCTTGGCGGGGGTGGGGCTGTGCTCTGGTCAAGGGGGTGTCCTCCAGGTGAGGGATGTTTGCCCTGGAGCCTAGTAGGCTATTGGCAGAACCCCAGGGCATCCTGTGCTCCCCTTGCACTGCTCTTGCTTTCACTGACTGGGGCCTGTGAGCAGGAAGGCAGGCTTGTCGAGAGAGTGCCGTCCCATGGCCGCACTGGCCCGCCTGGTCTGTGTCGGGCTCGCTGGGTGACTCAGCTGGAGGTGGGGCAGGGGCTGAGGCAGGGACCTGAGCCAGGCTGGACACAGACTGCTGGCCTCGTGTCCCCGGGGGGCCCAGGCCTCCTGTCCCAGCCTTGTGTCCCCGGGGATCCCAGGGCTCTCAGTCGTGGCCTCGTGTCCCCAGGATGCCCAGGACTCCTGTCCCGGCCTTGTGTCCCCAGGGGGCCCAAGGCTCCCAACCCAGCCTCGTGTCCTCAGGGGTCCCAGGTGGGGCTCCAATGAGAGTGTCTGACAGGTGCCCCACAGTACACTGCTCACACTCCCCCCAGCCCATAGTGAATCTGCTGTCACCTGGGATCACCATCCTGAGGAGAAACAAAGTCTGGGGCCTGGGACCGCTCTCCTGTTTTGGGTCCAGTTGGCCTGTGGGGCCGGTGGGGCTGGACACTGTCAGCCCCATGGGGGTAGGGTGTTGTGGGGGACTTTGTTCTCAGTCTTCCTGCGAGGCCCAGCAGCAGGTGCTCAGGAGGGAGAGGCCTAGGGGATGGCGGGAGGAGGAGCCCTGGGCCTGGAGGCTGGACAGGTGGCGCCAACCCCTGGCCCTAGGGCACCCCCTGGGTTAGAAGCATCACTTGTCATCTGGTGGAGCTGCCCAAGTCCAGGGGCAGGTGAGGCGGGGGTATGTTGTTTCCCAAGGGGCCACCTGTCGGGACCAGCCTGCTTTAGAGCCGGGGTCTGAGTTCCACGGGCAGCCCCCTCCTTAGGACCAGCCAGGATGCCCCAAATGCAGCGTTGCTGCCCACAGTTTTCCCGGGCAGGCAGCAGACAGTGTAAGTTCTGGCCTGAATTGTTGACCCGCAGCCGTCTCCACAGAGTCCTAACGAACTTGCAAGGTTCAGGTTTCTTTTTCTGGAAAAGAGTGAGGGAATGTCCAGAGTCATCTCTGCCAGCACCCTAGTGCACTGCCACCCAGTGTCACGGGCAGGGGCCCCTGGCCTGCAACCTCGGCACACCGCGAGCACCGCTGCATGGGCTTGCTGACCCTGGCATGGCCTCCCGGGGCAGGCCGGCACCCCCAGTCCCTGCCAAGGGGCCCAACGGAATGTGGAATGGGGGTGTTGGCGCTGGGAGCCTGCAGCGGAACCTCAGACCCTGCCAGGCGGGGGCTTGCTGGGCAGTGGAGCTCAGATCTGGGCCAGCCCGTCTCGCCCTCTTCCTTGAACTCTGCGCCTTCTTGGAAGAGTGGCAGCTCCTTCACGAAGCACGTGGCACCCAGGGATACAGCTGTCGCTTCTGGAACCATCGTCCTACCCCCCCCCCCCCCCCCCGCCCAGTGCCCGGAGGAGAGCTCGAGCGAGGCGTTTGTAGACGTTGCTGACGCACTTGTGGCAAACTCAAGCAAGCACCTTGGGCCTCGGGAGCACGGTTGGAGTCTTTTGAGGGTCTGCGGGGTGGAGGAGGCGTCTCGTGTCGGTAGTGCCCCTTGTGGAGGACAACTAAGCAGAAACCAGAAGAGGCAAAGAAGTGCTCAGCCACACAGAGACCTGACACATTCCAGAGCAGCTCAACCAGCTTTGTCTGTGATGGGCCGGAGAGGAAACGTCCCGACTCCATGGACCGCCTGGACTCTTAATGTCCCGCAACTGCAGCCATGGATGTTAGTAAACAATGAGCATGGCTGTGCCCCAGTGAAACTTTATTTATGGACACGGAAATGTGAATTTCATAACATTTTTATAAGTCACAAAATATTCTCACTTTAATTCTTTTCAATCATTTAAAAATGTAAAAACCATTCTTGTAGGTTGCACAAAAACAGGTGGCAGGCTAGATTTGGCCCACGGGCCATAGTTTGAGCTCCTGCTCTAGAGTCTTGGATGTGGAGAGCTAGAGAAGTCCTAAGCACCCATGGAAGTTTCTCTAAACAGCAGGGGTGAGGACAGATGGGTGACGGCTGGCCTCCTGCTGGGTGCTCGTGTCCAGCGGGAGGGTGCCCGGAGGACATGTCCCTCAGCTTGGAGACAGCCCTGACTTCTGACAACTTCCTAACTTATGTTCCAGGTAGTCGTGTTGGAATGATGCAGGGTCCACTTGCAGGCACCTGTCCTGCCGTGAGAGGGCCCACCCAAGGCTGGCGGGCCCTGTGATGGAAGCCTGCCCCTGGGCCAGGCCCCTCTGTGTGCTGCCTGTGTCTGCCCCAGAAGGAAGTGCTGCCAGCACAGCCCCGGCCTCTCAACCACCCTGTCTCCCGGTGTGGGTGAACACCCACTCCCGCTGCCGCCAGAAGCTCTTTCTGCTGCTCCTCCAGCCCGGTGGTGCTGCAGCGCTCCCAGGGCAGCTGGAGTCCTGTGACACACGTCCACACTCAGCACGTTCACATGGTTTAGCTGAGGCCTGTTTTCCCTGGGCTAGGTGGCCCGAGGACGGGGCAGGCCTGCCACTTCTGTCCGCCTCGTCCTCAGTGTGGAGCCTAGATGCCACACGTCTGTCTGTCCTGGGCACCAGTCCACGGGCACCTGGGCCACCATCACCCGGTCAGCAGGTGTCCAGATCACAGGTGCCAGAAGTGGTGCGTGCATGTGGCTGGGCTGGGCCTGGGAGGCCGGGGGTTAGACGGGGCCCTGGACGGTGCCTGACAACCTGGGGCAAACCGCCAGGCCTGGGCGGACAAGGGCCCTTGGGGTGGGGACATGGGTGAGGAGTCAGCGGGTCTCAGCCGGGGGTCCGTGGCTGCCCTGTGACAGGTGCACAGTCAGGGAAGGGAGTGAGCAGCAGGCCAGCAGTGTGGCCGGGCAGACGGGGGTTGCACACCTGACACCCTGTGTGGTATGTGGGGGTGTCCCCGCCTGGCACCGGCTTCCGTGTGTGCCTGCAGAGGCAGGCCTGGAGTGGTCAGGGGAAGGAGGCCGAGCCAGCCACTGCCCTCAAGGAAGTCACAGTCTCCCGAAGGGGTGGGGACGGTGTCCGTGCCATGTGGGAAACACCGCGACCAAGGCCGCTCAGGTAAGGCAAGGGCACTGCACTGGTGGTCACTCCAGCAGAGATGAGAATCAGCCTGGCGTTGGGGTGGGGAGCACTCCCGCAAGTCGGAGGCTGAGGCGGCAGCCAGGAGCAAGTGTGCTGCAGCCAGTTGGCGCTCCTCGGGGCAGCGGTGACAAGTACAGACCAAAGCTGGAGGCTGTGCATGCTGGGGGCAATGATGCCGCCCCTTCTTTCTGAAACGCGATGGTATCGGACAATAGTAGAGAATCAGGGCTGAGAAATACAACATCCGACGTCCATGGTGTCAGATGCGGCCCCTGCGACCCCCCCTGCGCGGCTCAGGCGGTGAAAGACAGGAGCACCTCCCACTGGAGCACCGTCAGCAAACTTCTTGTTTCCTGAAACGTCCTGCTGACTTCAAATCGGAATAAAGTTCGGCCTTCCTAAAGCTGTGTGGTGTCAAGGTCAAAGCTAACACCTGAAAGTCTGGCTGAATGCATCAATATTTTAGTGGGCAAGTGAGCAAGAATGTTGGAAGTTGCTTCCCTTCTTTGAAAATGATTTCCTCCTCCTACACAGCTTATTTTTCTTACTAATTCAGCACAGTATTCCGGTTCTCACTGCTTCGGTGCTGGCTAGACGCTGGCCAGGTGACTCACCGCCATGCCGCTCTCGGTTTCCCAAGTGAACTTTGTATTGAAGTTTAGCAGGCAGAGGCTCCCTGCTCCTGACGGCTCCGGCTCGGTGGGCTGTCGCTAAGTGAACGTACCTGCTATCCGCCGTGCACGTCATGGAGAGCCATACCAGCCCCTGATTCCTCCGTCCGTCCGTGCTGAGGAGCCCAGCGACGGGGGCCCTGCTGTGAGCGCTGTCTGGGTGGAATCACAGAGCGGCCCCCTCGGTGTCTGGCCTCGTGCGCTCCCCGTCTGTGCTCACCATCTGCACTGTTGTGGCATAGACAGGTTCCATGTCTATGCGACAGGTGCTCCCCACTGCCCACCGGGTGGTTGGGAAGATTCACAACCCTGGGGCCCAAGGCAGACACGCAGTGACACTCCCCCTCACCCCCACTTAGCAGCTGCTCAGCACCCACCGATGGACTGCTGTGGTACCGTTGAGCGCATCGATGGCAGTGCCTGAGTGGCCTGCAAAGCCCGGAAAGCTGTGGGCTAGAGTTCTGGCTGCCCCTCTGAAGCTGTGCTTGGCCGTCCTGCTCTGGTCCAGGGCTGTTCACGGGCAGTGTCCCAGCTTAGGAGAGTCTGCCCCAGGCAGTGCTGGACCCCTGAGATGTCCTGCCACAGCCCCTGGGCCCCGAGCGTGGTCAGCGCCATGGGTGGAGAGGGCCTTGGCTTCTGCCGCAGCCCCCACAGGCACCTACTGGGTGCAGACTCAGGGCCAGGCTCTCTCCACAGGTGTGGACACCCCGTCTGCAGTTTGCTGTGTGTCCATCATGTGTGCCTGCTGGGCTCTGTACCCAGCTGTGGTGCTGTGCCTGAAGGAAGACCCCAGCGCTCTCCCCTGCGGCACACGGCCCCTGGCCACTGATCCTTCCCAGTCAGGTTTAGTTAGTTTAAAAGAACCACACCTTGCAGGTAAAAGCAAGTCTAGCCTGAGCAGAGTGTGTGTATGTACACAACACCCTGTCCCAGTGCTTCTGAGCAATGAAAGCAGAGTCTAACCAGCATGAGCGTGTGCCTGTATGTGTAATCAGTGTGTCCAAGTATGCCTGTGTGTAACCTTTGTGTGTGTGTGTCCAGGTGTGCCTGTGTGTAGTTCGTGTGTGTGTATCTGAGTGTTCCTGTGTGTAACCAATGTGTGTGTTTACATGTGCCTGTGTGTGTGTAACCGGCCCGTGGTGTTATCTGTGTGCCTGTATGTGTCTGCGTGTGAATCCATGTCACCAGCACGTGCGTGTCCATGTCTGACTGTGTGTGTGTAACTGGCCCCTGTGTCTGTTCCAGGCCTTCCGGAGCAGTACTACAGCCTCACCTGGTTCCTGAGCCCCATCTTCGGCCTCATCTGCACGCCCCTCATCGGCTCCGCAAGTGACCGCTGCACCCTGAGCTGGGGCCGCCGGCGGCCGTTCATTCTTGCGCTCTGCATCGGTGTCCTCTTTGGCATCGCGCTTTTCCTTAATGGCTCTGCCATCGGTGAGTGCTGTGGGTCCCAAAACATTTTCAGCCGAGTCCTGACCTGGGGGAGCTTTTCACTCAGTGAGACGAGGGTCGTGTTCACTAACTCAGGCCGTCCCCTCATGGACCCGCCTGGGCCTCCGGGCTGGCCCCTCCGTTCAGAAACGGGCCGCAGGGCCGGGTCCTGAGCCTGCCCTGGTCACTGGCACGGCAGGCTCGGCCGCGCCGGACCAGGCTCATGTGGGAAAACCGCAGCAACCTGTTCACAGGGAAATGTTTCCTGTTGTGATCCATTTGTTTTTAATGCGTATCTGACACCACATCCTGTTTCCAGCATTATTTCAGAAATTATCTTTCGTTTTTTTTCCCTCTCCTTTTCTTAGATTTAGTGTTGAAAATGTCCAGAACCTAGTTCAGTATGGTTTTTTTTTTTTTTTTTTTTGGTGTCACGTGCCTGTGTCTTGTTTTGTTTTGCCTTTTCTTGTGATTGTTTTTAATTAAAGCAACTATTATGTGGGAAAACAATTTTTGCCTTCAGGGCACCTATCAAAACTGTTAAAAATAAAGCCTTGTTTTCTGGCAACTACTTTTTTTTTTAAATTCAATTTTGTTAAGATATATTCACATACCATGCAGTTGTACAAAGTACAAACAGTTGTTCACAGGACCATTGTACAGTTGTGCGTTTAAGACGGGCAGCATCGTGTGGTGTTCTGAGACGCACAGGGCTTTGCCTCGAGGCCTGCCTCAGCTCAGCCAGTAGCCGTGGTGCACGGAGAGTACGTGCGTGGACACCCCGCAGCAGCATGGCGAGAGCTGCTCCGCTCCCTGGAGGCCCTGTGGGGATGGGCTGTGGGAAGAGCTTCCCTGGGGCCCCCTTCCTGCCCCCGCACCCCCAGCCCAGGGCCTGCCTGCTCCTCGGCGGAGCCAGGGCAGAAGCAGTCCTTCTGGCACTCGCTGGGAACGGGGCGACTGGCTTGCTCACTCTAACTGCACCCTGGGGTGTCACCTTCACTCCCTGTTTTCACTGAGGAGAAAACTGGGGTTTAGAGAGAACGAGCTGTTGTTTTCAGGCACATCCAGGGGGGTTGATCCCACTGGAAAGTGACCCAACAGGGCTATCCCGCACTTGGCTGACAGGTGCCCCATCTCAGGCCCACCCTGCCTCTCCCAGGCGGCAGGGGTCCGAGGTGGCAGGCAGGGGCTCCCAGCCACACGGCCTGTAGCTGCACCTCTGGTGGGGCAGGCGCTCTTGAGCAGACTGGTCCTGGGCCCCAGATGGCACCTGCAGCCACTGCCGCCCCCTCTTTTTGCCAGAGAGTTCTGCTGAGTCTCACTGGCAGTAAGTTAAGCCCCATCCAGCTCCAGCTCCATCCTTCAGGGTTAGCTTGCTCTCTGGATTCATTCAGGAGCAGATTCCTCAGCGGTAGGTGATCTCATTTATCATGATAGTTTCTTTTGTGTGTTTCAAACCCACTTAAGAAGGCCTTGTGTGTGAGCTGAGACCATTTGGATCTTTCTTTTCAGAGCCATGTCTCCTTCTGGAAACCCAGGCTGATCAGAGACTTAGCTTGAAAATCTCCCAGTGGAAGGAGTTAGTCTTTTTAGCTGTTACTTCACTACAGGTCTGGAATCCCTCAGGTTATTGGACAGGTAGCCGCAGGTTTGCATTGGATGCCGTGGAGGTAGCTGGACTCATACAGTGTTATCAGCATTGGCCTTCAGGGACTAATCCTTTTTCAAATGACCAGATCCGTGCTGCTGGTACAGCGTCAGTAGGACCGGTCCAGGCCCAGGTATTCCTTTTGGGTGGCCTGCGAACCACCGCTTCCAAGCCACTGTTAGGGTGATTATGAGCACATGTTACTTGCCAGTAAATACCAACCGCATGTTGGTGCCAGCTGCAGGGCAGAGAGGCAGGCAGAGCCGCCCGGGCCCAGCTGGGGGCTGACAGCGTGGCGTGCGGATGCTGTCCTTGTTCACTGGCGCTCCAGCCCAGCAGCCGTCTTCCTGGCAGTGGGTGGGGTAGAAAGGTCGATTTCCCCTGTTTCAATTAAAAAAGTAAGAAAGACAGGCTCTTTAAGGTTCTGTGGGTATCTGCATCAAGTAAAGAGGAAAAATAACCCTCCCAGCCACAGAAATGGAAAAAACAAAACCCAGCTTCTTTACCAAGAGTCCGTGCCAAAGAACACAGATGACTTTTCTGACCCCTCGGCCATCCCCCCCCACGGGTCTGACGGTCTCTTTTCGGAGCCTGTTGTCAGGCCCTGAGGTCTGTGTCCTGTCCCTTGTGCTCTGCCCAGGTCTGGCCCTCGGCGACGTGCCCACCCGGCAGCCCATCGGCATCGTCCTCACAGTGCTGGGGGTGGTGGTCCTGGATTTCAGCGCAGATGCGACCGAGGGGCCCATCCGTGCCTACCTGCTGGACGTGGTGGACAGCGAGGAACAAGACATGGCCCTCAACATCCATGCCTTCTCTGCCGGTAAAGCTCGACCCTCACTGGGATGGCAGCCATCACTGCAACCTTGTGCGGGGACGACGGGGGTGGCAGGCGGGCTAGGGTCTGGGCTGCAGGAGTGACGTCTTGACCAGCCTGCTTGTGAGCTTGGCCTGTTCCAGAGCCTCCACAGCCAGCTGGTCAGGGCAGTGGGAAGGGGTGTGCGCATCCGAGCCACAGGGTCTTGGGGCCAGGCGGCCAGTGGCGTCTGCTGCTGACCACCAAGGCCCAGCAGGACCAGGGCACGGTGGGAGCTGGGGGTGGGAAGAGGGCAGGTAAGACTGGCCCTGGTGGTGACGTGCTCCCCGGGAGTCCCGCACAGACCCTCCCCAGGAGCAGAAGGTCACGGGGTGGACGCGGCGGTGTCACCTGTCCAGGGAGGTGTGTCTAGGATGCAGCTCTGAACTTGGGCTGCTCTTGATTCATTAACAGAGAAGGTATTAGGTTAGAATTCTCAAGCCTGGAGGCAGCTTTTTACTGTTACTTTCTTGTTTCGTTTTTCCTTACCGTTTTCTTACTCTCTTTCCCTAAACCATGTGTCCTAACTTGTAATGTAACTGCAGCTGAGAAGTGTCCCTGGTGCCACATTTGGCAGTGGAAGCCTCCTAGACCTTTCCCGCAAGAGCTGTCCCTGTGTTGCTCATGGGCTGCTCTCTGCTCTCTCCTGTCACCCCCAGGCCTCGGAGGGGCCGTTGGCTACGTGCTGGGAGGCCTGGACTGGACCCAGACATTCCTGGGCGACTGGTTCAAGACGCAGAACCAGGTCCTCTTCTTCTTCGCGGCCGTCGTCTTCACGGTGTCTGTGGCCCTCCACCTCTTCAGCATCGAGGAGGAGCAGTACAGCCCCCAGCAGGAGCGGGGCGCCGACGAGGCCGACGTGCCACCTGGCGCCAAGCCCGGCCCCCCGCCCTCTGCCGCCCGTGCCAATGCCCTCGACGGGGGTGAGCCGTACGGCGCGTCTCTGTTTTCAGACGAGGTGCAGTCGGAGCATGAGCTTGGCCTGGATTATCTCGACGTGGCTATCGTGAGGAGCAAGAGCGACTCGGTGCTCCACGTGCCAGACGCGGCCCTGGAGGTGGAGCCCGAGCTGCTGTTTCTGCACGACATCGAGCCGTCCATCTTCCACGACGCCTCCTGCCCCAGCACTCCCCGCAGCACCAGCCAGGAGCTTGCTGCGGCCAGGCTGCCCCACCTGTCGGCATGCCTCGGGGAGAGCGCGAGGGATGACGACGCGCTGCTCAATACTCACTTGAACGAAGCTAAAGTCCCAAACGGAAGTGGCTCCCCGCCAAGAGCCGTCCTCGGTGGCCACGGCAGGGTGGGCGGGAAGCCCTCGGCCGCGGCGAGCTGCACGCGGCGGCGCCGGCACGTGTCCCACCGGCAGGCCTCCAGCACCTTCTCCTACTACGGCAAGACGGGCTCGCACTGCTACCGCTTCCGGCGCGCCAACGCCGTGGTGCTCGCCAAGCCCTCGCGCAGCATGAACGACCTCTACGACCTGCGGCAGCGGCAGCGGCAGCGGCGCCGGCACCGGAACCAGAGCGGCGCGACCACCTCGAGCGGGGACACGGAGAGCGAGGAGGGCGAGGGCGAGACCAGCGTGCGGCTGCTCTGGCTGTCCATGCTGAAGATGCCCCGGGAGCTGCTGCGCCTGTGCCTCTGCCACCTGCTCACCTGGTTCTCCGTCATCGCCGAGGCCGTCTTCTACACCGACTTCATGGGCCAGGTCATCTTCGAGGGGGACCCCAAGGTGAGCCGGGACGGGGGCACCGAAGGAGATGAGGCGTCGAAAGCCGCGTAAACGGCGGCAGGTGGGCTGCCCCGGAAACGGGCGACACCGGCTTGCAGACCCCCTTCGCGGCGCCTTCCTGCCGGCTGCCCAGCCCGCATGTCCTTGACCCGCTGTGTGCCGTGGGGGGCGGCAGTGCTGTGCTTTGCGGGCAGGGCCGAGAGGACCCGTGGAGGGCAGCCCGCCAGCCTGGGCCTGCCGTGTGGGCGGGTGTGTGGTGCGGGTCTGTGACAGGGACCTAAGCCGGATCTCAGTCGAGCAGGCATCGGTGCTGGCAGCGTCCACGTGACAAGGCGGTCGCTCTGCATGGCCGTGCCCCAGACCAGTCCGACACATGGTGGCTACAGTCGTGCCGCACTGATGTCTGCGGCTGGGCTCAGCTGCTGGCTCCTCTGGCCCCAGCGCCGGTGGGTCTGGCTGGAGCGTCTGGATGGCCCTGGCCCATCCCTCCCCTCTGGGCATCTGGTCTGAGCTGCTCCCATGATGGCCATACCCCCAGGAGACAAAAGTGAGAGCTCTGGGGCCCTTCAGGGAGGCCTGGGAGAGAGTGCCCTTCAGCTGCAGTGCCAGCAGATGCCCTGATTCTGAGAGCCGAGGTGGGGGGAGATCCCGCGTCTCCACAGGGACATGGCAGAGTCGCGTCCAGAAAGGGCCGGGGCCGGGAGGGGTTGCCGGGGGGACTGAAAACTTCCTCCCAGGTTCTTGCCCTGGATTGTGATTCTCGCTGTCAGGAGTCTTCATCACCTCTTCTGCGATAAACAGCCTGCCTGTGGCTGAAATGTCGAATGATCTCTTCTACCTAGAGAGGCCATGGCAAGCCGTCCCAACCCCCCTCAGACCCCAATCTCTGTCCCTGAACAGGCACCTTCAAATTCAACCGCTTGGCACGCCTACAACGCCGGAGTGAAGATGGGCTGCTGGGGCTTGGTCATTTATGCTGCCACTGGTGCTATTTGCTCAGGTAAGTGGTCCCCCGGCAGTGCCTGGGGGCTGGAAATCCTGAGAAGGTCGGCGACAGTCAGCTCTGCCTTCCGACCAGCAGGGCCACCGCTCGGGGAGAGAAGCTTCCCAACTCATGTGTTCTCGTACTGTGGAGAAAAGCTGCAGCAGCCCTGCGGGTGGGAGCTAGGGGGTTCTGTGCCTTAGTGGGGCTGTCCTCCTCCTACCTGCTGGCTCTGGGGGCTCAGAGCTGGGCGCGCTGCTGGGGAGCACAGGGCAGTGCCTGCAGGAGCTGCACCTCACGCAGCCTGGGGAGAGGGTGGTGCAGGCAGAGGACACAGCCAGCCCTCCTGGGGGAGACGCTACATCTGAGGGGCCGTGGGAGCCCTCAGCCTGTGAAGAGGCTTCCCCTGGGGGTGCCGGGGGCAGCCCGACAGGCCTTTGGAAACGGATGGAGCCGTGACTCCTAGTTGGGGCCGGGCTCTGGCTCTCCTGCCCGCTCTCCACTAAAAGGCAGAGGGAGGAGGCCGGCTTTGCCTCGGACTCAGCCGGGCTTGAGGATGACAAGCTCAGCGCCGCATGGCCCCGTGTTCAGGGACACAGTGTGGCCAGCAGCCCGTGTGTGAGAAACACGGCAGTCAGTTCTCTGCCAGGGGAGCTCTCGGGAGCGTGCTGGTGATGCGTCCCAGCAGGTGTGACATTTGAGCTGGTGGGTCAGGAATGGTGAGTAGGAGTTTGCCCTTCCAGACCCAGAGAGGCAGTTGTGGAATCCTAGCAGTGACCTGGGTCCCACCGCCAGGACTGGGCGCCTGAGGCAGTCCCCTGTTGGCCTTGGACGTGGGCCGGGAGCCCCAGGGAGCTGCAGGCTGGGGCCAGGTCATGGGGTCCAGAGTGAGGATGTCCCAAGGGGCCGAGATTCTAGGAAGTCTGTGGGCGCTGCAAGGTGCTGGAGGTCAGGGAGCAGGCTCCGGCTGGGGCGGCGCTGCCTGCGTGACCTGGGGGCAGGGCAGGCAAGGGGAGGTAGCTGCACGCACCTGAGCCAGGTGGGACTCAGCGCCGAGCCTCTCCTGCAGCTGCCCTCCCTTTGCAGCCCTGCTACAGAAGTACCTGGACAACTACGACCTGAGCATCCGCGTCATCTACGTGCTGGGGACGCTGGGCTTCTCTGTGGGCACGGCCGTCATGGCCATGTTCGCCCATGTCTACGTCGCCATGGCCATGATCAGCACCATGGGTGTTGTCTCCATGAGCATCTCGTACTGCCCCTACGCCCTGCTGGGCCAGTACCACGAGACCAAGCAGGTACGTCGGGCCCCGGCCCCCCGGGCTGTCCCCGCCACACCCCCAAGGCAGGGCTGTGTCCCTTGGGTGTTTAGTAGAAATCAATATGAATATAATGCATGCGACCAACATGAAAATTATTGCTGAAATATTTTACGTTGTTCCAAAGTCTTTGGAAGGTGGGGTTTATGGTTCAGTCTCCGAACATCTCAGCACCAGGCAGCCCGCGGGCAGCAGCTGCGCCCCCTCCCAGGCACAGGTCCTGCTTCCCAACTCGAGGAGGAAAAAACCCAAAGCTCACGTCTGTTTCCTCCTAAACCCAAACTGTGTTTAATCTTCTAATCTCTTACACAACTATGAAGGCAAAATAAATTTACTGTTAGATGCGTACCAAATGCAATACAAATGAAGATCTAAATCCCAGCCTTATTTTTTTAAACTGTGCTGTTTGTTTGGAATGCAAGGTGAATGCAGAAAAGTGACTGATGGACTTTCGTGAAGGAGAGCGCCCTTGGGAGCCGGCCCTGTCCAATAACCCCACATCACCAGCTCCTGGCAGCCCCAGACGCCCTCCTGCTCCCCACAGGTGGTCGGCGTCCGACTCCTGGCACCCAGGGAATGTCTGGCTGCTTCCGTGCCCCATTATGTCAGCGGTTCCTCCATGTGGTTGCTCGCAGCAGCACTTCACTCATTTCCGTGCTCTGCTCGAGGCCACAGTTGGTTTATCCAGGTTTTCCCTGTTCAGAGTTACTGCAGGTGGTGCCTGAAGGAAGGTTCTCACCGGTCCTCCGGGGCCCTCGGGTCTCCTGGGGGGTGGGAAGGGCTGGGCCGTAGGGGTGTCTTCTCAGTTCTAGTAGACGATGCCCATTTCCCTGGGTGTAGGGTACCGATCACTCTGCCCCCAGCACTGTGGTTTTGCAGTCTGTGGACATGTAGCAGTGTCTCCTGGTTTTAATGATTGCTGATTGTAATGAGGTTGTGTCCCCTTTTCTAACATTTATAAGTTATTTGGATATCTGCTTTGGGGAGGCACCTGCTTTAATTATGTTGCCCATTTTTCTGATGAGTTCTCTTTTTCTTAGGGACTCATAGCAGTTTTTTATTCTAGAACATGAGCTTTTTGGACAGCTGTATGTGTTGTAAATATGTTCTTCTACCCCGTGGTGTTCATTTTCACTCCCTTAATGGGTCTTGATGAATACAAGCTCCTAATTTTTTTTAAAGTTCCTAATTTTAGGACCATTTATTTTTTCAGTCTTGTTCTTTATGGACAGTTGAAAAACCCTTGCCTGACCCAAGTTCATGAAAATGCTCCCCTATGTCATCTTCAAGGCTATTCCCCGCCATGTGGCCATGCAGACAAGCGAGCACCAGGTACTGAAAATACGGTGCCTCCCCCGGCCCCGCGTTGCCATCACTGCCTGAATCGAGTGACCGTGCATGTGCGGGTCTGCTTCTCTCCCAGACCCGTCTCTCCATGGATCGGTGTGTTACACTGTCTCCAAGTGGTTTTATAGTAAATCGTGAAACTTTGCAATATAAGCCCTTCAACTTTGCTCTTCAAGATTTTCTGGGCTCTTCTTCACCCTTTACGTTTTCATCTAAACGTTAGAATCACTTCTTGGCTGTTTATTGGAAATATTGATTATACAGATCAAATTTTGGGAGTGCTAATGGTTTTTTGGTAATAATCCTTTCTATCCATAAATATGGTATATCCTTTTGTTATTATTAACTCTCATACCTTATCTTGAGATTTTTTTGGATTTTTTACATATATAGTTATGTCATCTTTGTATAATGAGAAATTTAGTTCTTCCAAATCCTTATACATTTTATTTGTCTTGCCTTATTGCAATGGCTGGAATGTCCACTACAATGCTGAGTAGAAGTGGTTTTTCGGCCTCAAGGGAGAAATATTTGACATTTTACCAAAAAAGATGATGCCCTAAGTTGTGTGTTTCTGGGAATTTGTCATTTAATCTGAACTTTCAAGTTTACTGACATTAGATTAATTATAATATTCTCTTATGATCTTCCTAATATAGAGAGAGCCTGTAGTGTGATACCCTTTTTTTACTCCTGATGTTAATTTCTTGGAAATTAATCAGTGTGTTTTCAAAGCTCTTTTGGCATTCTCAATCTTCTCTATTTTAGGTTTGGTTTCTATTTTAATCGCTGTACTTTCTTTTGTTATTTCCTACCTTCTGTTTTCTTTAGGTTTAATTTGCTATTTTCTGATTTCTTACTTTGATTTCTAGCCTATTTGCATTTGAGGCTATAAATTTCCCTCTAAGCATAACTTTGCTTGCATTCTGCAGGTTTTAATACATTGTTTATTTTCATTCAGTTAAGTGTTTTATAATTTCTGTTGTGATTTCTATTTGAACTGTGAATTGCTAGAAGGGTATTAATGAATTCCGAGCATTTGGGGATCCATTCATGTTGTTAATGATTTCTGGTTTGATTCCACAATGGGCAGAAAACATACTCAGTGTGGCTCCAGTTCTTGAAGTTGGCCAAGGTTCCCCTTGCAGCCCCTCCCTCTGCAGACGCTGCAGGGGCTCCCTGGGCCCAGAGGGGCCTACCCTGCACTCGGGGCCCCTGCGCACCAGTCAGGTGTGTACCCGCCCTGGGCTGTCCCGAGCTGGCCTACTTCTCTTACTGAGCTTTTGTCTGTTTGTTTTATGAAAAGTGCATTAAAATCTCCTGCTGTGATTCTCGTTTGGTCTATTTCACTGTAGTCTGTCAAATTCCTTTTCTATTTTGAGACTGTGTGTGCAAACATACTTAGAATTTTTTTATCTTCTGGGTGGATTCATCTATTTTTTGTTATCTATAGGAATAGTTTCCTCTGTAAAAAAGGAAACTTTGTGTAATAGATCCTACTTCTAGTAAATAATAGTATAGCTACACCAGATTTATTTTGCAGTGTTTCAAGAAACAAAAATGAAGATGCTGACTGTCCATTGGCCCTGCCTGCCTGCTTTGTAACACGTGGCTGTGCTGTGACATACGACCCCAGGCTCACACGCAGCTGTGCCGTTACACGCGGCCCCAGGCTCACACGCGGCTGTGCCGTGACATGGGCCCCAGGCTCACATGCGGTTGTGCCGTGACACGCGGCCCCGGGCTCATGCGCGGCTGTGCCATGACACGCAGCCCCAGGCTCACATGCAGCTGAGCCGTGACGTGGTACCCAGGCCTGCACATGCCGTGCTGTTGGAATTGTTAGACACTGCCCACAGCACCACAGGCCAGGGAACACTGTCCTGCTGCCTGTCCTGGAGGAGAGTCCGTTTGCACTTGGGTTGGTGAACTGGCCTCCCTGGAGCCGGGGCGGGGATGGGAGGAACTTGGGCAGTGCTTGCTGGGAAGGTTCTGCTCCCAGCCCTTGCAAGTCCCTGAAGTGGTGCGCAACTGACCACCTTCTGCTGCCCCCTCACCGTGTCCTTCTCTCTTGCAGTACGTCCACCACAGCCCCGGCAACTCCAAGCGGGGCTTCGGCATCGACTGCGCCATCCTCTCCTGCCAGGTGTACATCTCCCAGATCCTGGTGGCGTCGGCCCTCGGGAGCGTGGTGGATGCCGTGGGGACGGTGCGCGTCATCCCCATGGTGGCCTCTGTGGGCTCGTTCCTGGGCTTCCTGACGGCCACCTTCCTGGTCATCTACCCTGACGTGTCCGAGGAGGCCAAGGAGGAGCAGAAGGGCCTGTCCTCCCAGCCCACGGGCGACGAGAAGCCCACCGTCCTGAAGCTCTCGCGGAAGGAGGTTCTCCAGGGACCGGTGGAGACGGAGTCGATGGTCTGAGGCGCTCGGCTCGCGCGCTCCGCGCCAGGGCAGGCGGGTCGGGAGGGAGGCCGAGGCCCTGTGCGCGGCCTGCACTTGCTGTTGCTGAAGGCACCCCCAGGCCAGAGCTCATCCACGAGCTGCGGTTGAAATCCAGTAGTCGTAGGTGGGTTTGAGCCACAAGGCAGAAATTCCACACTAATTCCTGTTTCCCCAATTAAAAAAAAATTTGAAATCCTTTTTTTTTTTTTTGATTGAAAAAGGTCTTTTAATTTCAACTCTTTTTTCTGCAGGCATATTATTCTGCATGTTTTAAAATTGTAAAACAGATTTACAGTAGAGACAATAAGCTATTTAGAAAAAAATAAGATTTTGCATTTCTAAGATTATAATTGAAAGCAAAACAATTCTGACGTCCTTCGCGATGTCCCATCTGAACCCTTCGGGTAACAGCTGCGCAGTCGGTGACTAAACACTGTCATCAGATTTGCTCTCTGGGCGCCCACCGGCATTTGGACCTTGGGTGTCAGCCTCACCACGTTTTGTTGGTGCTGCAGCTGTTGGAGAGTATTTTTATGATTATCTTAGAAAAAAACTATTTCGTAATGCGGTTTTCTCAGAAGAACAGCATCTCCTCTTTCCTCGGAGTCTGACCGGTGCGCGCGGGCGGCCCCGACCTCGGGCAAGGGCAGGTCTCACTCGAGTGGGGGGACAGCTGTTCGCAGAGGAGATCCCAGCCCCCGGCCGGCGTGCATGCAAGTGCGTGTGTGTGCGTGAGCGTGCGAGCCCCGGCCCGATCCTGTCTGTCTGAACACCCCACCCTGTCATCGGACTCCTCTCCCTGCACTTTCATTTGTCTTTCAACCATCTGTTGGGGAAGTCACGCGAGCCGAGCCCCAGGCAGAGCGTGGCCTCCACAGCCCCACACCAAGGCCTACCTCGGGGGGCGTGTGCGCCCCCGCAGCACCCCCTCCCGCTGTGAACTCCGCCGACTCCTCCGCTGCCCACCCTGCCCGAGGCTGGGGCGGAGGCGTGTGGCACAGGCAGGTGCCGTGTGTCCATCCCAGCGTCCAAGCGGAGCCTGGACTTCAGGGGAGTGCAGTCACCAAATGCTGCCGCTGTTTGGAAATGCTTTTCAAACCACAACCTCTTTATACCAGTTTATGCTCTTCTTACTGGAATTCCAGGAGGAGAGGGCGTCTCCTGTACAGCAAGCGGATGAACGGAGACGACTGTGACACTCTTGCTGCCTCAAGCTGATGTTTTTTAAATAAAGTACTTTAAATGCATGAGAATCATGCTGCAATATGATCGTTCTAAAGCAAATATATATATATATATTTCAAAATGAAACTAAGCCGTTTTTCAATAAACTACTTGAATTTTCTCTGTATTTAGAAGAATGACTATGTTTGATGCCCTGAACTAGCCTTTGGTCTTGCCCCGTCTGCTGGTCCTGGTGACCTTTGGTGGGAGGTTCCGTGTCCCAGCGGCTACTCTGCTCCCATGCACATTGGGGTGCTGTCGCGGGGAGGAGGGTGCTCCCCACGGCCTGAGGGCCGGCTCAGCCCGCACGCTGTCAATGTCGAGACTGGAGAGCGGGAGTGGGAGTTTTGTGCTTGGGTGGGGAGGAGCCCCTCCACGTGCCTGCCGCCCACCACCATCGGGGTGCCTCTGGCCTGGCTCACTCTCGGTGCTGGGCCCAGGGACAGGCTCCCACCCCTCAGCTCTGCCAGGTGTCCTCCGGTCACCTGTGTGTGATGCAGTTCCTATGGCAGCTCTCGGATGGTTTCAGGTTACCAGGGCCCGGTCGGGCCACCCTCTGTGTTTGCCCTGCTCCTGGGAGAGCTCCCGGGCAGACCAGATGGCAGGTGGGGCGGGAGGGAGGAGGGGCCTGAGCGCAGTGGGCGCATGGCCCGGCTCGTCCAAAGCTGGCCCCGGAGACGGATCCAGCAGCCACAGGAGCCAGCCCCCCTGGCAGGCATGTGCACTAGCGGCTCAGAGCTGGCCTGTGGCCCTGTGGAGAAGATACAGGATGAGGCCTGTGCCCTGGGGCTGGCAGCCACTCCAGTGGTGCACAAGCCCTTGAAAGTCAAACTGGACCGTGACCCAAAATAACAAACACACCAAGCAACATGTTCACGTTTTAGGCCTTGCCCGAGTCGCTGTTGCTGTAATAATCACAGTACACCAAAAAGCAATGTGCCAGTGGCTGTCCAGGTATCAAAGCCAGCGCCGGACATGGTGGCCGCCCACAGTCGATTTTTAGAGCTAGAAACCCTTTGGGATGTTTGCAACCAAAGGCTGTAGGCCTAGCCAGTGCCTGGACCCCAGAGGAGGGTGCGTGCTTTGCGGTTTGGATGAGCAAAGGTTCGCAGCTGGGTCACTTTCCAAACAGGTCAGCCAGAGGCTCTGGCCCTCAGGGTGGGTGCCAGCCCGGGGTCCCTGTCCAGGGGGAGCCAACTCGATGAATCCATCCGCCTCAGCCCCTCCCTTACAAAGAGCTTGTTTCAAGATTGGCAGCGTCGTCACCTCGTGTTTTGAGAAGGTGGAGAGAAGGCGTTGGCTGCCCCAGCGCGCAACTGAGGCTGCGGCTCGGGCGGTCAGAGCATGGCGCTGGGCTGCGTTGCCTGCTGTCGTGCCCGGGGGGCAAATGGCAGGGAGGGTTGGCGCAACGCGCTGGAGAAGCCCCCTGTCAGCCGGTCTGCGGTCTGCTAGCTTGGAAGGAAAGGCTGGCAGCTTCGGGCCCTGGACCGCGGGCCCAGAGCAGGTTGGAGGCGGGTGCTACAGGGGGCACGCATGGGAGTTAGCTGGGGGGCACCACCAACGTGACTGAGCAGAGGAATCGGAGAGCGTTTGCAGCATTTCGGTTGGTTGAGTGCATGTGATGTAGACATGACCAAAATAGGGGTTACTTTTGTCTGGTTCGCAGAGGGTTTTTTCCCCTTATAAAAGTCAACTAAATAAAGAATCTTCCAAGGCGCCACGGGCCCTGCAGGGACATGAGCCGATGGCAGGGGGAGGGGAGGCCTGTGCTCTGCTCTTCCCTGTGCCGCTGGCGGGACAGCAGCGGACAGTCACGTGTGGCCGCAGAGCTGGCAGCGGAGCTTCTGCTCTGCCCGGCCTAGGACAGGTGGCTCAGCCGGGGCGGGCGTCCAGCTGTCTCCAAACACCGCAGCCAGCTTCTGCAGCCTCGGCCACTGCCCTTGGCGGGCGAGAGCACTTAGCACAGTCAGTGTCCCCTCCCTGGGGAAGGGGCAGCCGTCAGCTGGGTCCTTCTCTGATGGGCAGCAGCTCCCCGAATGCATTGGCATATAGACAAAAGAGCTTCACGTGAAGGGGCTGCAGAAGCAGGGTCATGTGGGACAGAGCGGTCGGGAGAGCTGGGGCTGGAGGGCAGAGCTTTCCTCTTCAGGCGCCCGGGGATGGCACAGGCCTCCGGAACCTGCGATGTCCAGGGGCCATGTTTGGAAAATGCTCTCAAAGATGCCAACTGTCCCCTGGTTCTGTGGCTGATGGTTCATGCCTCTAACTGGCCGACTCTGTAACACACCAAACACTGCCGTTCACACTGACCAGCTTCGGGAAAGCCGTACGCAGATGGTACTTTTCCCAAGCTGTTTTGCTGCTTCCTAAGCTCTGGTCCGTCTTTAGCCACCGAAACTGTAGGTGTCCACATGTCAGTTGTTGATGGGTCATTCTCTGAAAATGTGCTGCAGAAATGGACATGTCTTTCTTGTCATGGGATACTTGGAAGTGGCTGCTTTGGAGACTCGCCGTCTCCTGCCTGTTTGGGAGGGACTGTCAAGTTCAGGGGGCCCTGCCCAGAGCTGGGAGGGGCTCTTGCTGGTGCTTGCCTGGGGCCCAGTCCTTGCACACATCCCAGCCTAAGCACTTCTTGTCACCGCCTTGTGCCACACCGAGCCCCTGGCCTTGCGTCAGTCCCTGGGGCTGCCTGCCCTTGGGGCCCAGCTGGGCTCCCCTGGGAATTCCAGGAGAGCTTGGGGGGTGGCCCCTGTCCACTGGCTGCCTAGGGCACCTCCCAGTGTGACATGGACCAACACCATCTTGTTGGTGGCAGAAGGACCCATTAGTTGAAAATGCCTCTTGCCAACCGGAGAAAGTCCCTTAGGCATCTCAGAACAAAGCTATTTAGTTCCATTGTGAACTGGCCACAGGACAACTTTTTATCAACTTATTAAGTTGGAGCACTATAATAGCTCTTGCTGATTATAGCAATGATACAAATGTGTGTTAAACACATGTTAAGTTTTATGAAGAAAAAGGGATTATAAAGACTAATAATTTTGCACATGACTTAATTTTTTTATTAGGTGGGGAGAAGTGCCCATGTTTGTCTGCTCCTGCACAGAGCCCTTGGGGTTTGTTTTGTTTTGTTCTCACAAATGTTTGTTGCCTGCCATGCTGTTTATGTGATGTATGTGCTGCACTCGGGCTGGCACCGGCTCCCCTGCCCGGCTTGGCTGTTCTCTGCGCTGAGTCCTAATAAACGTTTCCCCACGCGAGGACGGTGTGAGCGCGTCTGCCTTCCTCCCGCACGGCCCTGCCCTCCTGGAGCCTGGGGCGCCCGAGGCCCAAGCCCACTGTGGTAGGCTCCCAGTTCACAAACGGGGGCCCTTCTCCAAGGGGCGGGGGCTTGGGCTGAGCAGCTGGGGGTGACCCCTCCCCGGCTCTTGCGGCAAACCTGGGGTCCCGTTCAGTGTGGCTCTGAGCTACAGGCTGGGGAGCCCCCACCCAGTGGGAGGTGGAGAGGGGGCCTGGCTGGCACGGCCAAGTGGGCACTGAGGAAGTGGAGGCAGTGCAAGCTGGGAGCCCCGAGCCCAAGGCCAGGTGAGAAAGGGGGCTCCGGCGGGTCCTCCCTGAGCAGCCCAGGCACCCCAAGTTCACACGCCTGGCTGACAGCGCCTGGGGACCACCGGTTTGTGCAGACCCCTCTGACTGGGGTGGGGGTGGGGTGGGGTTGAGCGCGGAGGCCGACAGCGGGGCGGGGGGTCCGGGCCTGGGTGCGACCTCAGCGGTGACAGGCGGTCCGCCCTGGGAGCTCAAGGGGTGGGGGCGTTCCTGCGCCTGCGCGGTGAGGGGCGCACCGCGGGCGGGGGCCGGGGGCCGGGTTCCGAGCGCGCGCGCCCCCTACTGTCGGTTGGGTGCACCGCACCCCGCGCACCCGCGTCCCCCCCAGGTGCTCGGCCCCGACGCGGGGTGCGGCGCAGAGCGGGGAGAAGTAGAAGAGGGGCGAGCCCCAACGCCCTCCCCACCTCGCACTGCAACTCGTTCGTTCTGCGTAGGCTGTTAAAATTTTTTTCTCACAAACAATTGTACCACACTATATAGTTTTGCAATGTACATATTTTTAGCTAAATGTCGTGCTCATCTTTTCTCATGAGCGCCTGTATTTACTGCATTCCTTAATGCCTAGAGGACGGATCATGAGGACCTGTTTCTGATGTTTAAATGAGATAAATTTACACACAGAATGCGCAGATCTTCAGGGTGTAACCCATGAGTTGTGAAAATGCACACCCCTGTGCAGCCATCACCCAGTCTGTACAGAATATTTCCTTCACTCTGGAGAGTGCTCTCGACTCCTTCCAGCTCATTCCTCACCCTGCGCAGGCAACCACTGATGCTGCCTCCCCCAGGGATTGGTTTTGTCTGTTGAAAACTCAGTAGGAACAGCCGCACACACAGGTGGTGGCCTCGGCGTCGGCCGCTGCGCTCAGCACCTGGCGCCTGGGTGTCGGCAGCCGGGTCCTCGTGACGGCCCTGGAGAGCGGCTGTCCGGGTGCGCCACATCCACGCGCCAGCTGCGGGACCCCGGGGCGCTCCAGCTGACGGCTCCTGGAAATAAAGACGCTGCGGGTGCGCCCCTGAAGGGCTCGGCACGTTTGTTTTCATTTCTGCGGAGTGAGCGGCAAGGCAGGCACGGCTGCAAGGAAGCGGTTATGCCAGGGCTGCCCCGCAGCGTCTGCAGGTGCCACCGCCCCCCCCCACAGCTACGTCTGCTATCGTGAGTTGTAAATATCAGCCATTCTGGTGGGCCTCCAGGGTGGTTCATCGCAGGTTCCCCTTGCATTTCGCTGGTGACTAATGATATTGACCATCTCTTCAAACTGCCCATCTGCATATTTTCTTGGTAAAGTGGCCCATTTTTAATGCATTTTTTTTTTATTATGAACTTCAACATATATCCCTAACAGTGATAACTTTCAAAGTACGATTTAACAAGTACTTAGCAAAATTCGAAGAATGTCATGGGTCACAGTTTCACAATTTCAGTAATTTCTATTATTGTAAAACATATACAGAAAGGTATTAACTTTCAACGTACAGCTCAACAAGCAGTTGTATAGGCAATTTCAAAAATTGTTATGGGTCACAGTTCCACAGTTTCAGTTCTTTCCTTGTTATGCAATATAGGGTATACACAGAAAGGGGAAGACTTTCAAAGCACAATTCAACAAATAGCTACAGAGCAAATGTCAAAGGATGTTACAGGTTACAGTTCACCATGTCACCTACCTCCTTCCAGCTATCCCAACACCCCAGCATCCATCTAGCTAGCTATCTGTTTTTTATATATAAAGTTTCAATATTCATAATCCTTTGTAGAATACTATCTTGTCTGTTGCCGCCCCTTCGTCTCACTTAAACTCTTTCTCCATCTTCAGGGGTGTCTAGGCAGTGAGCACCCTAACTGGTTCATATTGAAAGGGGGTGTCGACATTATGGGGAAGGGGCTGCATCTGATTGTTCTTAAAGAGGCTGTTGCCTCTGGGTTTTAGGCCTTGTCTGGCATAGGAACACTCTGGTGGATTTAAGTTTCTGAGAGATAAACTTAGTGAGTGAAACTTTTATAGAATCTACGATGGGGACCTAGGTATTTTGGGATTGCTGTTGGTTAGTGCGTGGCATGCTGTGGCCATTTGGGATGTCTAGCTAGAGCTTGCGTAAGAGAAGCCTCTAGGAGAGCCTCTTGACGTGATTTGAGATCTTAGCCACTGGAACCTTATTTTGTTACCTTTTGTGCTCGTTTGTATAGATTATGTCCCCAGTAAAAGCCATATTCTTTAATGCAAACTTGTGGGAGCAGGTTGATTAATCTTTCTGATTAGGGTGTGACCTCTTGAGTGACTGTTTCCATGGAGATTTGAGCCTGCTCATTCAGGGTGGGTCTTGATTAGTTTACTGGAGTCCTTTAAAAAGAGCCATCACAGGCCCAGACTGCTGCTGCCACTTTGAGATGCTGGCCCAGAGTTTGTTTTGTTTTGTTTTTAATGCAATTTTATTGAACTCTATTCACGTAGCATACAGTCATCTGAAGTGTACAATCAGTTAACAGTATCATATAGTTGTGCATTCATCACCACAATCTTTGAACATTTTCATTGCTCCAAAAAATAAAATTAAAATTAAAATAAAAAAGAACATCCAAAACATCCTTTCCCCTCCTCCCTCCATTGTTCATTTACTTTTTAAATACGGTTTTATTGAGATATATTGACACACCCTACAGTCCTCCACAGTGTACAGTTATTCACAGCACAATCATACAGTTATGCGTTCATCACCAGAATCAATTTTTGAAACTTTCCTTACTCCAAATAAAATAAAGCAAAAAATAACACCTAAATATTTCCATCCCCTCTATCCCACCCTATTCTTCATCTAATTTTTGTCCCCATGTTTCCACTCATCTGTCCATACACTGGATAAAGGGAATGCTAGCTTCAAGGCATTCACAGTCACACAGTCACACTGTGCGAGCTACATGGTTACACAATTGTCTTCAAGAATCAAGGTGACTGGGTTGCAGTTTGACTGCTTCAGGTATTTCCCTCTAGCTCTTCCAGCACACTGAAGACTAAAAGGTGATATCTATGTAGTGCATAGGAACACCCTCCCGAGTGACCTCTTGACTCCATTTGAAATCTCTCAGCCACTGGAACCTTATTTGTTTCATCTCTCTTCCCCCTTCTGGTCAAGAAGATCTTCTCAATCCCACAGTGTCGGGTACAGGCTCATCCCCAGGAGTCATATCCTGCGTTGCCAAGGGGATTCACACCCCTGGGAGTCACGTCCCACATAGAGGGGAGGGTAGTGAGTTCACCCGCCACGTGGGCTTGCAGAGAGAGGCCACATCTGAGCAACAAAGAGGCTCTCTGGGGGGGACTCCTAGGCACAATTATGAGTAGGCTTAGCCTCTCCTTTGCTACCAAGTTTGCTCCGGAGAAGCTAAGAGAGGACCTCCAGGTGGTTAGATGCACAGGAGCTGAAGAAGCTAAGAGAGACAAGCCCAGAGACATTTTGGAGAAAGCCATATTGAAACTAGAACCCGGAAGCAAAGGACCAGCAGATGCCAGCCATGTGCCTTCCCAGCTGACAGAGGTGTTCTGGATGCAACTGGCCTTTCTTCAGTGACGGTATCCTTTTGTTGATGCTTAGTTTGGACACTTTTATAGGCTTAGAACTGTAAATTTGTAACCAAGTAAACCCCCTTTATAAAATAACATTTCTGTTATTTTGCATAACAGCAGCATTAACAAACCAGAACATCTTTCTTTTCACCCTTTTTGGTCAAGTAGGCATTTTCAGTCCCTCGCTGCCAGGGTCTGGCCCATTCTTAAATTGAGCTGCTTTGTCTTTCTGTTAGTCTGTAGATGCTCTTTGTCTGTTTTGGAAACAAAGCTTTGTCTAATATAGTATTACAAATGTTTTCTTCCAGTCTGAGGCTTCTCTTCATTTTCTTAATGTTGTATTTTGATAAAGTACAATTTTCAATTTTTTTCATAGTTAGCATTTTTTTGTCCACTCATTAAAAAAAAATGTCTGTCTATACCAAGGATGTAAAAATATTCATCCTCCTATGTTTGTTTCTAGAACTTTTAACTTTACGTTTAGGTCAGGAGCCACCTTGAATTAAACTTTGCATAATGAGATAAGGGGTGAGGTTCTTCTCTTTCCCATGCATGTATGCAGTTGTTCCAGCACCGTTTCCTTCTTGAATTGTCTTGGAGCCTCTGTCGGATGCCAACGGGCTGTGCAGTTGGGCAGCTAGACTGTTCTGTTGCTCTAGTCATCTGTCCTTCTGCCAATACTACAGCCTTAATTACCATCACCTTGTAACGAAGCCTAAAATCAAGTTCTGGGAGATCTCCAGTTTTGTTCTTGTTTTTAAAGTTTATCTGGGCTCTTGTACTTTGCATTTTCAAATGTATGTTATAATCAAATTCTCAATTTCTTTTTAAAAATCCATATTGGGGGAGGCGGGGCAAGATGGCGGACTGGTGAGCTGTATGTTTTAGTTACTCCTCCAGGAAAGTAGGTAGAAAGCTAGGAACTGCGTGGACTGGACACCACAGAGCAATCTGACTTTGGGCATACTTCATACAACACTCAGGAAAACGTGGAACTGCTGAGATCAGCGAAATCTGTAAGTTTTTGTGGCCAGGGGACCCGCGCCGCTCCCTGCCAGGCTCAGTCCCATGGGAGAAGAGGCCATCAGCGCTGGGAATGAGAAGGGAGAACTGCAGTGGCAGCCCTTATCGGAAACTCATTCTACTGATCCAAACTCCAAATACAGATAGACTGAGACCAGACACCAGAGAATCTGAGAGCAGCCAGCCCAGCAGAGAGGAGACAGGCATAGAAAAAACAGCACGAAAAACTCCAAAATAAAAGCGGAGGATTTTTGGAGTTCTGGTGAACATAGAAAGGGGAAGGGCAGAGCTCAGGCCCTGAGGCTCATATGCAAATCCCGAAGAAAAGCTGATCTCTCTGCCCTGTGGACATTTCCTTAATGGCCCTAATCGCTTTGTCTCTTAGCATTTCAATAACCCATTAAATCTGTGAGGAGGGCCCTTTTTTTTTTTAATCCTTTTTTGTTTTTTCTAAAACAATTACTCTAAGAAGCCCAATACAGAAAGCTTCAAAGACTTGCAATTTGGGCAGGTCAAGACAAGAGCAGAACTAAGAGAACTCTGAGATAAAAGGCAATAATCCAGTGGCTGAGAAAATTCACTAAACACCACAACTTCCCAAGAAAAGGGGGGTGTCCGCTCACAGCCATCATCCTGGTGGACAGGAAACACTCCTGCCCGTGGCCAGCCCCATAGCCCAGAGCTGCCCCAGAAAACCCAGTGTGACAGAAGTGCTTCAAATAACAGGCACACACCACAAAACTGGGCGTGGACATTAGCCTTCCCTGCAACCTCAGCTGATTGTCCCAGAGTTGGGAAGGTGGAGCAGTGTGAATTAACAAAGCCCCATTCAGCCATCATTTCAGCAGACTGGGAGCCTCCCTACACAGCCCAGCAGCCCAGAACCGCCCTAGGGGGACGGCACTCACCTGTGACATAGCACAGTCATCCCTCAACAGAGAACCAGGGGGTGCATGGCCTGAAAGAGGGACCCACTTGCAAGTCGCAGGAGCCATACGCCAATACCAAGGACTTGTGGGTCAGTGGCAGAGACAAACTGTGGCAGGACTGAACTGAAGGATTAGACTATAGCAGCAGCTTTAAAACTCCAGGATCACCAGGCAGATTTGATTGTTAGAGCCACCCCCACTCCCTGACTGCCCAGAAACACGCCCCATATACAGGGCAGGCAACACCAACTACACACGCAAGCTTGGTACACCAATTGGACCCCACAAGACTCACTCCCCCACTCACCAAAAAGGCAAAGCTGGCTTGTGGAGAACAGGTGGCTCGTGGACGCCACCTGCTGGTTAGTTAGAGAAAGTGTACTCCACGAAGCTGTAGATCTGATAAATTAGAGATAAGGACTTCAATTGGTCTACAAATCCTAAAAGAACCCTATCAAGTTCAGCAAATGCCAAGAGGCCCAAAACAACAGAAAATTATAAAGCATATGAAAAAACCAGACGATATGGATAACCCAAGCCCAAGCACCCAAATCAAAAGACCAGAAGAGACACAGCACCTAGAGCAGCTACTCAAAGAACTAAAGATGAACAATGAGACCATAGTACGGGATACAAAGGATATCAAGAAGACCCTAGAAGAGCATAAAGAAGACATTGCAAGACTAAATAAAAAAATAGGTGATCTTATGGAAATTAAAGAAACTGTTGACCAAATTAAAAAGATTCTGGACACTCATAGTACAAGACTAGAGGAAGTTGAACAACGAATCAGTGACCTCGAAGATGACAGAATGGAAAATGAAAGCATAAAAGAAAGAATGGGGAAAAAAATTGAAAAAATCGAAACGGACCTCAGGGATATGATAGATAATATAAAACGTCCAAATGTAAGACTCATTGGTGTTCCAGAAGGGGAAGAAAAGGGTAAGGGTCTAGGAAGAGTATTCAAAGAAATTGTTGGGGAAAACTTCCCAAATCTTCTAAACAACATAAATACACAAATCATAAATGCTCAGTGAACTCCAAATAGAATAAATCCAAATAAACCCACTCCGAGACATATTCTGATCACACTGTCAAACACGGAAGAGAAGGAGCAAGTTCTGAAAGCAGCAAGAGAAAAGCAATTCACCACATACAAAGGAAACAGCATAAGACTAAGTAGTGACTACTCAGCAGCCACCATGGAGGCGAGAAGGCAGTGGCACGATATATTTAAAATTCTGAGTGAGAAAAATTTCCAACCAAGAATACTTTATCCATCAAAGCTCTCCTTCAAATTTGAGGGAGAGCTTAAATTTTTCACAGACAAACAAATGCTGAGAGAATTTGCTAACAAGAGACCTGCCCTACTGGAGATACTAAAGGGAGCCCTACAGACAGGGAAACAAAGAAAGGACAGAGAGACTTGGAGAAAGGTTCAGTACTAAAGAGATTTGGTATGGGTACAATAAAGGATATTAATAGAGAGAGGGGAAAAATATATATGACAAACATAAACCAAAGAATAAGATGGCTGATTCAAGAAATGCTTTCACGATTATAACGTTGAATGTAAATGGATTAAACTCCCCAATTAAAAGATATAGATTCGCAGAATGGATAAAAAAAATGAACCATCAATATGTTGCATACAAGAGACTCATCTTAGACACAGGGACACAAAGAAATTGAAAGTGAAAGGATGGAAAAAAAGATTTCATGCCAGCTACAGCCAAAAGAAAGCAGGTGTAGCAATATTAATCTCAGATGAAATAGACTTTAAATGCAGGGATGTTTTGAGAGACAAAGAAGGCCACTACATACTAATAAAAGGGGCAATTCAGCAAGAAGAAATAACAATGATAAATGTCTATGCACCCAATCATGGTGCCACAAAATACATGAGAGAAACACTGGCAAAACTACAGGAAGCAATTGATGTTTCCACAATAATTGTGGGAGACTTCAACACATCACTCTCTCCTATAGATAGATCAACCAGACAGAAGACCAATAAGGAAATTGAAAACCCAAACAATCTGATAAATGAATTAGATTTAACAGACATATACAGAACATCACATCCCAAATCACCAGGATACACATACTTTTCTAGTGCTCACGGAACTTTCTCCAGAATAGATCATCTGCTGATACATAAAACAAGCCTCAATAAATTTAAAAAGATTGAAATTACTCAAAGCACATTATCTGACCACAATGGAATACAATTAGAAGTCAATAACCATCAGAGACTTAGAAAATTCACAAATACCTGGAGGTTAAACAACACACTCCTAAACAATCAGTGGGTTAAAGAAGAAATAGCAAGAGAAATTGCTAAATATATAGAGACGAATGAAAATGAGAGCACAACATACCAAAACCTATGGGATGCAGCAAAAGCAGTACTGAGGGAGAAATTTATAGCACTAAATGCATATATTAAAAAGGAAAAAAGAGCCAAAACCAAAGAACTAATGGATCAACTGAAGAAGCTAGAAAATGAACAGCAAACCAATCCTAAACCAAGTACAAGAAAAGAAATAACAAGGATTAAAGCAGAAATAAATGACATAGAGAACAAAAAAAAATAGGAGAATAAATAACACCAGAAGTTGGTTCTTTGAGAAGATCAACAAGATTGACAAGCCCCTAGCTAGACTGACAAAATCAAAAAGAGAGAAGACCCATATAAACAAAATAATGAATGAAAAAGGTGACATAACTGCAGATCCTAAAGAAATAAAAAAAATTATAAGAGGATACTATGAACAACTGTATGGCAACAAACTGGATAATGTAGAGGAAATGGACAATTTCCTGGAAACATATGAACAACCTAGACTGACCAGAGAAGAAATAGAAGACCTCAATCAACCCATCACAAGCAAAGAGATCCAATCAGTCATCAAAAATCTTCCCACAAATAAATGCCCAGGGCCAGATGGCTTCACAGGGGAATTCTACCAAACTTCCCAGAAAGAACTGACACCAATCTTACTCAAACTCTTTCAAAACATTGAAGAAAATGGAACACTACCTAACTCATTTTATGAAGCTAACATCAATCTAATACCAAAACCAGGCAAAGATGCTACAAATAGGAAAACTACCGGCCAATCTCCCTAATGAATATAGATGCAAAAATCCTCAACAAAATACTTGCAAATCGAATCCAAAGACACATTAAAAAAATCATACACCATGACCAAGTGGGGTTCATTCCAGGCATGCAAGGATGGTTCAACATAAGAAAATCAATCAATGTATTACAACGCATTAAAAATTCAAAAGGGAAAAATCAAATGATCATCTCAATAGATGCTGAAAAAGCATTTGACAAAATCCAACATCCATTTTTGATAAAAACACATCAAAAGGTAGGAATTGAAGGAAGCTTCCTCAATATGATAAAGAGCATATATGAGAAACCCACAGCCAGCATAGTACTCAATGGTGAGAGACTGAAAGCCTTCCCTCTAAGATCAGGAACAAGACAAGGATGCCCGCTGTCACCACTGTTATTCAACATTGTGCTGGAAGTGCTAGCCAGGGCAATCCGGCAAGACAAAGAAATAAAAGGCATCCAAATTGGAAAAGAAGAAGTAAAACTGTCATTGTTTGCAGATGATATGATCTTATATCTGGAAAACCCTGAGAAATCGACGATACAGCTACTAGAGCTAATAAACAAATTTAGCAAAGTAGCGGGACAAGATTAATGCACTTAAGTCAGTAATGTTTCTATATGCTAGAAATGAACAAACTGAAGAGACACTCAAGAAAAAGATACCATTTTCAATAGCAACTAAAAAAATCAAGTACCTAGGAATAAACTTAACCAAAGATGTAAAAGACTTATACAAAGAAAACTACATAACTCTACTAAAAGAAATAGAAGGGGACCTTAAAAGATGGAAAAATATTCCATGTTCATGGATAGGAAGGCTAAATGTCATTAAGATGTCAATTTTACCCAAACTCATCTACAGATTCAATGCAATCCCAATCAAAATTACAACAACCTACTTTGCAGACTTGGAAAAGCTAGTTATCAAATTTATTTGGAAAGGGAAGATGCCCTGAATTGCTAAAGACACTCTAAAAAAGAAAAACAAAGTCTGAGGACTTACACTCCCTGACTTTGAAGCTTATTATAAAGGCACAGTTGTCAAAACAGCATGGTACTGGCACAAAGATAGACACATAGATCAATGGAATCGAATTGAGAATTCAGAGATAGACCCTCAGATCTATGGCCAACCAATCTTTGATAAGGCCCCCAAAGTCACTGAACTGAGTCATAATGGTCTTTTCAACAAATGGGGCTGGGAGAGTTGGATATCCATATCCAAAAGAATGAAAGAGGACCCCTACCTCACACCCTACACCAAAATTAACTCAAAATGGATCAAAGATCTCAATATAAAAGAAAGTACCATAAAACTCCTAGAAGATAATGTAGGAAAACATGTTCAAGACTTTGTATTAGGTGGCCACTTCCTAGACTTTACACCCAAAGCACAAGCAACAAAAGAAAAAATAGATAAATGGGAACTCCTCAAGCTTAGAAGTTTCTGCACCTCAAAGGAATTTCTCAAAAAGGTAAAGAGGCAGCCAACTCAATGGGAAAAAAATTTTTGGAAACCATGTATCTGACAAAAGACTGATATCTTGCATATATAAAGAAATCCTACAACTCAATGAGAATAGTACAGACAGCCCAATTATAAAATGGGCAAAAGATATGAAAAGACAGTTCTCTGAAGAGGAAATACAAATGGCCAAGAAACACATGAAAAAATGTTCAGCTTCACTAGCTATTAGAGAGATGCAAATTAAGACCACAATGAGATACCATCTAACACCGATTAGAGTGGCTGCCATTAAACAAACAGGAAACTACAAATGCTGGAGAAGATGTGGAGAAATTGGAACTCTTATTCATTGTTGGTGGGACTGTATAATGGTTCAGTCACTCTGGAAGTCAGTCTGGCAGTTCCTTAGAAAACTAGATATAGAGTTACCGTTCGATCCAGCAATTGCACTTCTCGGTATATACCCGGAAGATCGGAAAGCAGTGACACGAACAGATATCTGCACGCCAATGTTCATAGCAGCATTATTCACAATTGCCAAGAGATGGAAACAACCCAAATGTCCTTCAACAGATGAGTGGATAAATAAAATGTGGTATATACACACGATGGAATACTACACGGCAGTTAAGAAGGAACGATCTCATGAAACATATGACAACATGGATGAAACTTGAAGACATAATGCTGAGCGAAATAAGCCAGGCACAAAAGGAGAAATATTATATGCTACCACTAATGTGAACTTTGAAAAATGTAAAACAAATGGTTTATAATGTAGAATGTAGGGGAACTAGCAATAGAGAGCAATTAAGGAAGGGGGAACAATAATCTAAGAAGAACAGATAAGCTATTTAACGTTCTGGGGATGCCCAGGAATGACTATGGTCTGTTAATTTCTGATGGATATAGTAGGAACAAGTTCACAGAAATGTTACTATATTAGGTAACTTTCTTGGGGTAGAGTAGGAACAGGTTGGAAGTAAAGCAGTTATCTTAGGTTAGCTGTCTTTTTCTTACTCCCTTGTTATGGTCTCTTTGAAATGTTCTCTTATTGTATGTTTGTTTTCTTTTTAACTTTTTTTTCATACAGTTGATTTAAAAAAGAAGGGAAAGTTAAAAAGAAAAACAAGGAAAAAAAAAGATGTAGTGCCCCCTTGAGGAGCCTGTGGAGAATGCAGGGGTATTTGCCTACCCCACCTGGATGGTTGCTAACGTGACCACAGACATAGGGGACTGGTGGTTTGATGGGTTGAGCCCTCTACCATAAGTTTTACCCTTGGGAAAACGGTTGCTGCAAAGGAGAGGCTAGGCCTCCCTATGGTTGTGCCTAAGAGCCTCCTCCCGAATGCCTCTTTGTTGCTCAGATGTGGCCCTCTCTCTCTGGCTAAGCCAACTTGAAAGGTGAAATCACTGCCCTCCCCCCTATGTGGGATCAGACACCCAGGGGAGTGAATCTCCCTGGCAACGTGGAATATGACTCCCGGGGAGGAATGTAGACCTGGCATCGTGGGACGGAGAACATCTTCTTGACCAAAAGGGGGATGTGAAAGGAAATGAAATAAGCTTCAGTGGCGGAGAGATTCCAAAAGGAGCCGAGAGGTCACTCTGGTGGGCACTCTTACGCACACTTTAGACAACCCTTTTTAGGTTCCAAAGAATTGGGGTAGCTGGTGGTGGATACCTGAAACTATCAAACTACAACCCAGAACCCATGAATCTCGAAGACAGTTGTATAAAAATGTAGCTTATGCGGAGTGACAATGGGATTGGGAAAGCCATAAGGACCACACTCCACTTTGTCTAGTTTATGGATGGATGAGTAGAAAAATAGGGGAAGGAAACAAACAGACAAAGGTACCCCGTGTTCGTTTTTACTTCAATTGCTCTTTTTCACTCTAATTATTATTCTTGTTATTTTGTGTGTGTGCTAATGAAGGTGTCAGGGATTGATTTAGGTGATGAATGTACAACTATGTAATGGTACTGTAAACAATCGAAAGTACGATTTGTTTTGTATGACTGCGTGGTATGTGAATATATCTCAATAAAATGAAGATTAAAAAAAAAAGAATGTAGGGGAACTAGCAATAGAGAGCAATTAAGGAAGGGGGAACAATAATCTAAGAAGAACAGATAAGCTATTTAACGTTCTGGGGATGCCCAGGAATGACTATGGTCTGTTAATTTCTGATGGATATAGTAGGAACAAGTTCACAGAAATGTTACTATATTAGATAACTTTCTTGGGGTAGAGTAGGAACAGGTTGGAAGTAAAGCAGTTATCTTAGGTTAGTTGTCTTTTTCTTACTCCCTTGTTATGGTCTCTTTGAAATGTTCTCTTATTGTATGTTTGTTTTCTTTTTAACTTTTTTTTCATACAGTTGATTTAAAAAAGAAGGGAAAGTAAAAAAAAAAAAGAAAAACAAAAAAAGATGTAGTGCCCCCTTGAGGAGCCTGTGGAGAATGCAGGGATATTCGCCTACCCCACCTCGATGGTTGCTAACATGACCACAGACATAGGGGACTGGTGGTTTGATGGGTTGAGCCCTCTACCATAGGTTTTACCCTTGGGAAGACGGTTGCTGCAAAGGAGAGGCTAGGCCTCCCTATGGTTGTGCCTAAGAGCCTCCTCCCGAATGCCTCTTTGTTGCTCAGATGTGGCCCTCTCTCTTTGGCTAAGCCAACTTGTAAGGTGAAATCACTGCCCTCCCCCCTACGTGGGATCAGACACCCAGGGGAGTGAATCTCCCTGGCAACGTGGAATGTGACTCCCGGGGAGGAATGTAGACCCGGCATCGTGGGATGGAGAACATCTTCTTGACCAAAAGGGGGATGTGAAAGGAAATGAAATAAGCTTCAGTGGCAGAGAGATTCCAAAAGGAGCCGAGAGGTCACTCTGGTGGGCACTCTTACGCACAATTTAGACAACCCTTTTTAGGTTCTGATGAACTGGGGTAGCTGGTGGTGGTTACCTGAAACTATCAAACTACAACCCAGAACCCATGAATCTCGAAGACAGTTGTATAAAAATGTAGCTTATGAGGGGTGACAATGGGATTGGGACAGCCACAAGGACCACACTCCACTTTGTCTAGTTTATGGATGGATGAGTAGAAAAATAGGGGAAGGAAACAAGCAAACAAACAGACAAAGGTACCCAGTGTTCTTTTTTACTTCAATTGTTCTTTTTCACTTTAATTATTATTCTTGTTATTTTTGTGTGTGTGCTAATGAAGGTGTCAGGGATTGATTTAGGTGATGAATGTACAACTATGTAATGGTACTGTGAACAATCAAATGTATGATTTGTTTTGTATGACTGTGTGGTATGTGAATATATCTCAATAAAATGAAGATAAAAAATGAAAAAATAAAAGAAGCATGGGGCTAAAACTTCCCATGTGAATGGAATCATTTAGAATTCATTAATGAAGGGAGCCATCCAAAAAGAAATGTGTGGCTCATCTTTTCACAGGAAAAGCATTTCTCCCATTTACGTAAAGTTTAACTATCTGTGTATCGGGCCCTCACAAAAGAGATATGGAAAGAATGACATTTCTCTCATGTTCTGAATTATTTTCCTTATCCTTTCATAGGATTAAAAAGCTGTCTTGTTGTAAAACTTGGAAAGAACAGTCACTCTATCACTTGCCTTGCTTTGATACTTAACAAAAAAAATTGTATTATGAAAACATTTCGTCTTATTCTGAATACCAAATGCCAGAAAATATACATTTCCTCTTGAATTAAAACAGTGGTCTGAAAATTAAAAAAAAAAAAAAAAAATCCATATTGGGATTTTGACTGGGGATAAATTGAATCTATTGGTCAATTTGGGAAAACTGGCATTTTTGCAATATTGAGTCTTTGAATCCATGAACATAACTGTTGGATCTTTTTAGGTCTTTCCTTTCAATCGGCAGTGGTTATGAGTTTTCAGTAACAGGTCTTTCATGTTTTTCATTAAACGTACTCCTTTTTGATGTTTTTTTTAAATTAAATTCAGTTTTATTGAAATATATTCACATACCATACAATCAGCCATGGTGTACAATCAACTGTTCACAGTACAATCATATAGTTATGCATTCATCACAATCTATTTCTGAACATTTTCCTTACATCAGAAAGAATCACAAAAAGAATAAAAAATAAAAGTAAAAAAGAATACCCGAATCATCCCCCCCATCCCACCCTGTTTTTCATTTAGTTTTTGTCCCCGTTTTTCTACTCATCCATCCATACACTAAAGGGAGTGCGATCCACAAGGTTTTCACAATCACACTGTCACCCCTTGTAATCTATATTGTTATACAATTGTCTTCAGGAGTCCAGACTACTGGGTTGGAATTTGATAGTTTCAAGTATTTACTTGTAGCTATAATAATATATTAAAATCTAAGAGGTGTTATCTATATAGTGGGTAAGAATGTCCACCAGAGTGACCTCTCGACTCCATTTGAAATCTCTCAGCCACTGAAACTATTTCGTCTCATTTTGCATCCCCCTTTTGGTCAAGAAGATGTTCTCAATCCCACGATGCCAGGTCCAGATTCATCCCCGGGAGTCATATCCTGCATTGCCAGGGAGATTTACACCCCTGGGAGTCGGGTCCCATGTAGAGGGGAGGGCAGTGAGTTCCCCTGCCGAGGTGGCTCAGTTAGAGAGAGAGAGGGCCACATCTGAGCAACAAAGAAGTACTCAGGGGGTGACTCTTAGGCACAATTATATGCAAGTTTAGTCTCTCTTTTGCAGTAACGAGCTTCATAAGGGCAAGTCCCATGATCGAGGGCTCAGCACATCAAACCACCAGTCCCAATGTTTGTGACAACATCAACACCAGTCCAGGTGAGGAACCCCAACACTTCCGCACTTTCCCCCAGCTCCTCAGGGGGCCCTGTAAATATTTTTTTATTCTCTGCCCAAATTACTTTGGGATGTGTCACTATTTCACTCTAACCTATACTAACCCACCCTATCTCAATTCTTATTCAAAGTTCCATGTAATTGTGGCGTTTGAACAAACCGACTGTAGAGTTATACTGTTTAGAAAATATAGATCCTGCACCAAATAGACATCTCTTCCCTTGGGCTCACATGGAAGTTGAAGTTTTAAAACACAGTCAGTTTTGACCTTTATCCTTTGGCCCGGTTTGCCCTAGTCCTAACGAGATCTTCTTCGTTTATATATCTAATTGAAGTCTGGGCTCTTTTTCAGCTTTTTTTTTTTTTTTTTTTTAACAGTTGCTGTATGCACTAATACTGACATTCATATCTGCCGAGCTCTAGCTCTGAGTTTCAGGTGTCACACAGACACCCAATGTTCCAGAGACCACTCAGGTTATATACTAAGGGATCAGCATCTCAGAGTTTGGAGATAGCTATTACAATTCAGGAATAGATGTGACTGCTGTAAGAGCTTATGATCTAGGGACCATTACAATAATCGTTCCCCTCTTAGACTGTTCTAAGGTTCAATTCTGAGTTTACACATTGTAGTTAGTCCATATTGGTGAGGCATTATAGTGTTTGCCTTTATTTCTGGTGTACTTCACTCAAAATGCTGTGTACAGGATCCATTCACCTCGTTGCATGTCTGGTGTGTTTTTCATGTGACCGTAAGTGGCATTTTGAATTTTTGCTTTCTAATTTTTTGCTGTTAGACTGTAGAGATGCAGTGATTGGACCCCATGGCCTCACTCGTGGTGCTTCCTGAGTCTGTACTAAAACGGGGCCTTGGGATTTACGTCCCATCGTCGTGCCCTCGCCAGACCCTCCACCGCGTCCTGGGCGTCCCACCTCTTCCCCAGCTTGGAGGGACCATCGTCCCCAGGGGTCTGGAGGCTGTCTGCTGTGTTTCCCGCGTTTCCCGTGGACGCTCCTTGTGGGCTGCAGGCAGCTCCCCTCTGCCTCAGTTTCTTGGGGCTGCCCTGACAGAGCACCAGCTCGGGTTGTTTAGAACAACGGAAACGTATTCTCTCACAGCCTGGAGCCGAAGTCGAAATCAGGGTGTCGGGGGCCCTGCTCCAAGGGCTGTGGAGGTTTCGGGGCCCGCGCTCTGAGGGGTGTGGGATGTCGGGGGCCATGTTCCCTCTGAGGGTGTGGGGGTGTCGGGGGCCCACCCCCTCAGGGCTGTGGGGTGGATCTTTCCCGGCTATGCTGCACCCCTTTCTCCGCCTCCTCCCCAGGACACCGCCCGGGGGCCTGGGGCCGCCCACTTTAACCCGCTCACACCTGCAGAGGCGTCTCCATAGAAGGCTACACTTGCAGGTACCAGGGTTCCTTTCGGGGGGTGGTTAAACCCACGACACCTTCTCTTCTTAGTTTTTTGAGAGTTTTTATCATCCATGAATATTTTAACTTTGTCAGATGTTTTTTTCTGCACCTAATGAGAGAATCATTGTGGTTTTTCTCTTTATTCTGCTAATATGTTGGAGGGTACTGTTGGATTTTCTAATGTTACAATCTCCTTGCTTTCCTGGGACAGTCCCCACTCGGTCGTGCCACGCTGTCCTCTGAAAGCGTTGCAGGATTCAGTACGCTGATATTTTGCTTAGGAATTGTGCATCTCTTCACCGGCGGAGGTGAGCTGTAATTTTCTTTTCCTGTTGGGTTTTGGTACAGGCCATGCTGTCTCCTAAAAATGCGTCCAGAAGTATTCCCTTCTCTTCCATTTTTCTGAAAGAGCTTCTCTGAAATTGTATTATTCAATTCACTAATGAACAAAACCAAGCCTGGAGATTTCTTTGTGAGAAGGTTTTTGACTACAAAGTCAGTTTCCTTAGTAGATACAGCACTACACAGATTTTCTGTTTCTTGTGTTGGTTTCAGAAAGCTGGTTTTGAAGGAATTGATACATTTCATCTAAATTGTCAATTTTACTGCCATAAAGTTGTTCCTGTTACCCCTATCCTGTGAGGACTTTAAGATGGAGGGTGACAGCCCCTCTTTCATTCCTGATGTAGCTAATTTGTGTTTTCTATTTTTTTCTTGATTGGTCTTGCTAGAGTTCATCAGTTATTTTAAAGAACCAGCTTTTGGCATTGTTGAATCCCTGTTTCCATTTCACTGACTTTTGTGTCTATATTCACTATTTCCCTCCTTTATTTTGGGTTAAATATGCTTTTATTTTTCTAACTTTTTATGGTGGAAACTTAGATAATTGATTTTAAACCTTTCTTCTAATACAGGCATTTAAAGATATACATTTTCTTTTAAGCTGTGATTTGGCTGTACTCCACAAATTTTGATATATTGTGCTTTCACTGCCATTTAGTCCAAAATATTTTCTAATTTCCCTTGTGACTTCTTTTTTGACCCGTGGGCTATTTAGAAATATGTTGTTTAATTTCCAACATAATTTTAATTTGGGGATTTCTGGGTATCTTTTTGCTATTGATTTCTAATTAACTTGCATTGTGGTCAGAGAACACATTCTGTTAGAGTTCAGTCTTTCCGAATGTTTTGTTGCTTCTTGTCGGATCCACTCGTGGCTCAGCTTGTGGACATTTCCTGTGCACTTGAGAAGAACAGACCCTCCGCCGCTGCCAGGTGCAGGGTCTGTAAATGCCAGTTGGTCATGCTGGTTGAGAGTGTTGTTACATCTCTTTTATCCTTGCACATTTTTAAAAATTTACTTGTTCTATCAATTATTGAGAGACGCGTGTTAAAATTTCCAACTATGATTGTAGATTTGTCTATTTCCCCATACAGTTTTGGCATATTTGCTTTAAGTATTTTGAATCTCCATTATTAAGTGCATGAACATATAAAACTATTATGTCTTCTTGATGAATTTAGCTTTTAATCAGTATGCATATCCCTGTTTATTTCTTATAATATACCTTGAATTGAAATCTGCTTTGTCTAATATTAACACAGCCAGTACATTTTTTTGTGCTCACTGCCTGGTATATACCTTTTGTCATCCTTTACTCTTATCCCATCCGTGATTCTATATTTGAAGTGCATCTCTTGTATGTGATGTATGTATACTTAGGTCTTATTTTTTATACCGTTTGACAGTCTCTGCCTTTTAATTGGAGTCTCTAGTCCACTTACACTTGATATAATTATCAATATGGTCAGGCTTAACTCTATATCTTGCTTTGTTTTCTATTTGTTGCATCTGTTTTTTTCCTCAGTTCCTCCTTTCCTGTCTTCTTTTTGGTAAATCACATATTTTTTTGGTGTCCGTGTGGAAATGTCAGTGCTGCCCAGGCTCAGCTAACTGCACCTGTGTCATTCGTGCTTCCCTCGGATCTCTGCACACAGCGCTGGCCTCCACCCCTGGCTGATGGCCACCAAACCTAGCCAACCCACAGAGTCCAGGGACTGTGGCCACAGATTATACCGTCTTGACGTCAGGTAGAGATGCAGAGCTGGTGACATTTACTCTTCTCTGTCACCAAAGTAAAGTGAGTTCACCCACACCCAAGGGTCCTCCCCAAGCCAGGCAGGGCAGCCAACCTGTCTGCAGGCTGCCGGCCTCTGCCTGCCCCCGCCACTGCCTCATAAAGGCCAGAACACGCGTGTCAGGGACGGCTTCACTCCGAGTAAGGCCAGCGCTCGGAGTCCTCTCGGGGAAAACAGCCGAGTTCCAGCCCCTCAGCCTCCCGCTTTGCTCTTGGTACTTCAGCCAGACCTTCCTGGGTGTAAAATGGGGATAATCCCTGCCCTGCAGGTTGCATTGAGGGGTGTATGTAGTCCTGCATCTTCCAGGCCTGTGGTGGCACCCGGCACTCAGCAGCGGGCACGCAGTACCCAGGGGCCCCTCAGCGTATCGCCCACCAGAGCACACGAGCTGGGCACTCACGGCACCACGACTGCAGAGGCCTTCCTTCTTTCTCCCTCCCTCTCTCTTTCTCTCTCTCCTTCCTCCTTCCCTCCCTCTCCTTCCTTTTCTTTCCTTCTCCCTCCCTCTTTCTTTCTTCCTTCTCTTCCTCTCCTTCCTTCTTGCCTCCCTCCCTCCTACCATCTCCTTCCTTCCTTCTTTCCTTCCTCCTTCCTTTCCTCTCTCCCTCTCCCCTTCTTCCTTCCTTCCATTCATCCATCTACCCACCCACCATTCCTCCCATCTGTCCACCTATCTACCTATCTATCTACCTATTTTCTAAACATCTGAGAGTAGGTGGAACACATCCTGCTCCTTGAGAACTGAATACTGCCATGTGCATTTCCAGAACAAGGATATTCACTTATGTAACTCCCTTGAGTACAGCGATCAACTTCAAGAAATTTAACACTGATAGAAAGCTTACAGCCTGCCTTCCAGTGTTTTCATATGTCCCATAACACACTCTTCTGGACGTTTCCTCCTCCATTATTAGATCCAGTCCAGGATCCTCTCTTCAGTCAGTCTGGGTGGAAACATACAGAACACAAGCATTCTCCTCTCAGCCTCCCTCATCACACCATCCAGTGGGGTTAGTCACATTCGTGGGTTACCAAGTTGTCATGATTCCAGAATTTTCCCATCATCCCAACAGGAACTCCGCATCACTGTGCATTAACTCTCTGTTCATTCACCCACGTCTGTCTCTCTAATTTGCATATTCTAGCTATTTCATGTAAGTGGAATTATATAATGTATGTCCCTTTCTGAGTTTATTTCACTCAGCGTGAAGTCTTCATGGTTCATCCTGTACTGACATGTATCAGAACGTCATTCCTTTTAATGCTGGGGAGCATTCCATGGGAACACCAAATTTGGTTTCTGCACCCATCTGTCGATAGACACTTCGGTTGTCTCTCCTTTTCGGCTGTTGTGACTGATGCTGCAGCGAATGTTGGGGTACAAAGAGGTGTCTGAGGCCCTGCTTTCAGTTCTTTGGGGTACACACCTAGGAGTGGAATTACCAGGACTATATGACAACTCTATGCTTAACTTTTTGAGGAAAAACCAAACTGTTTTCCAAGCATCTGCACCATTTTATATTTGACTGATAATGGACGGTTGTTCCAATTTCTCTTCATTCTCATCAATACCTGTTGTTTTCCATTTTTCAATTAATAGCCATCCTAGTGGTATGAAGTGGTATCGCATTGTGGTTTTGAGTTGCATTTCCCTAATGGCTAATGATATCGAGCATCTTTTCATGTGCTTATTGGCCATTTGTATCTTTGGTAAAATGTCTATTCAAGTCCTTTGCCCATTTTTATATGTTCATTTTTAATTGTGGTAAAATATAACATAAAAATAATTTTAAGTGGACAATTCTTTGACATTAAGTACATTGATAATACAGTGTAACTTTCATCACTGTTTCCTGATTATTTTCATCATCCCAAAACAAAACTCATACTCCTTTATCAGTAACTCCCCATTCCTTCCTCCCCTTCCCCTGGTAACAAATATACTGCTTTCTGTCTCTATGAGTTTTCTTATTCTAACTATTTAATATAAAAGAAATTATACAGTATTTGTCCTTTTGTGTCTGGCTTATTTCACTCAACATGATGTCTTCAAGGATCATCCATGTTGTAGCATGTACCAATACGCATTTCTTTTTATGGCTGAATAATATTTCATAACATGTAAATACCACATTTTTTAATTCATTCACCTGTTGATGGACACGTGGGTTGCTTTTACCTTTGGGCTACTGTGAATAATGCTGCAAAAAATATTGTTGTACAATATCTGACCAAGTCCCTGCTTGCAGTTCTTTGGGGTATACATCTATTCTTTGGGGTGTGAATCTGCCAGGTCATACAGTAATTCTACGTTCAACTCTCTGAGGAACCGCCAAACTGTCTTCCACAGTGGCTGCACCATCTTACCTTCCCACCAACAGTGTTCGAGGGTTCCTATTTCCCCGCATCCTTGCCAACACTTGTTATTTTCAGTGAAAAGCCAACCTAGTGAGTGTGAAATGGTATTTTGTAGTTTTAATTTGCATTTCTGTAATGGCTAATGATATTAAGCATCTTTTCATATACTTACTGGCCATTTGAATATCTTCTTTGGAGAACTGTCTATTCAAATCCTTGACGCACTTTTTTTTTTTCTTTTTCTTTTTTTTTTCATTTTTATTGAGATTGTTCAGATACCCTACAATTATCCAAAGATCCAAAGTGTACAATCACTTGCCCCTGGGTACCCTCATACAGCTGTGCATCCATCACACTTTTTGCTCAATTTTTAGAAACTTTTCATTACTCCAGACAAGAAATAAAGTGAAAGATGAAAAAAGAAAAAAAGAAAAGGAAACTCTAATCCTCCACTATCCCTAACCAACCCCCCTCAATTGTTGACTCCTAGTATTGATATAGTACGTTTGTTACTGTTTATGAAAAAATGTTGAAATACTACTAACTGTAGTATATAGTTTGTAATAGGTGTATAGTTCTTCCCTACATGCCCCTCTATTATTAACTTCTAATTGCATTGTCATACATTTGTTCTGGTTCATGGAAGTGATTTCTAGTATTTGTACAGTTGATCATGGACATTGCCCACCATAGGATTCAGTTTTATACATTCCCATCTTTTGACCTCCAACTTTCCTTCTGGTGACATATATGACTCTGAGCTTCCCCTTTCCACCTCATTCACACACCATTTGGCGCTGTTAGTTATTCTCACATCTTGCTACCGACACCCCTGTTCATTTCCAAACATTTATGTTCATCCTAGTTGAACATCCTGCTTATACTAAGCAACCACTCCCCATTCTTAAGCCTCGTCCTATATCTTCGTACCTTATATTTCATGTCTATGAGTTTACATATTATAATTAGTTCCTGTCAGTGAGACCCTGTAATAATTGTCCTAATGTGTCTGGCTTATTTCACTCAGTATATTGCCCTCGAGGTTTTGTCATCAACCCATTTTTTTTTTAATATGGTTTTGTTCACTCACCATACATTCCATCCCAAGTAAATAATCTGTGGTTTTCTGCCTGGTCATACATTTATGTGTTCACCACCTTCACCACTATCTATATAAGAGCATCTACATTTCTTCCACAGGGCAGGAGGGAGAGTCAAAGAAGGTAGAGAGGCAAAAGAAAGAGGAAAAAAAATGACGGCTAGGAAGCAGCAAAAGGAAAAATAACCTTAAATCAAAGTAGAATAAAGAATCAGACAATACCACCAATGTCAAGTGTCTAACATGCCTCCCCTATCCCCCCCTCTTATCTGCATTCACCTTGGTATATCACCTTTGTTACATTAAAGGAAGCATAATACAATGATTCTATTAGTTACAGTCTGTAGTTTATGCTGATTGCATCCCTCCCCCAATGCCTCCCCATTTTTAACACCTTGCAAGGTTGACATTTGCTTGTTCTCCCTCGTAAAAGAACATATTTGTACATTTTATCACAATTGTTGAACACTCTAGATTTCACCAAGTTACACAGTCCCAGTCGTTATCTTTCCTCCTTTTTTGTGATGTCTCACATGCTCCCCACCTTCCTCTCTCAACCGTATTCATAGTTACCTTTGTTCAGTGTACTTACATTGTTGTGCTACCATCTCCCCAAATTGTGTTCCAAACCATGCACTCCTGTCTTCTATCACCCTGTAGTGCTCCCTTTAGTATTTCCTGTAGGGCAGGTGTCTTGTTCACAAAGTCTCTCATTGTCTGTTTGTCAGAAAATATTTTGAGCTCTTCCTCATATTTGAAGGACAGCTTTGCTGGATACAGGATTCTTGGTTGGCGGTTTTTCCCTTTCAGTATCTTAAATATATCACACCACTTCCTTCTTGCCTCCATGGTTTCTGCTGAGAGATCCGCACATAGTCTTATGAAGCTTCCTTTGTATGTAATGGATCGCTTTTCTCTTGCTGCTTTCAGGATTCTCTCTTTGTCTTTGACATTTGATAATCTGATTATTAAGTGTCTTGGCGTAGGCCTATTCATATCTCTTCTGTCTGGAGTACGCTGCGCTTCTTGGATCTGTAATTTTATGTCTTTCATAAGAGATGGGAAATTTTCATTAATTATTTCCTCTATTTTTGCTTCTGCCCCCTTTCCCTTCTCTTCTCCTTCTGGGACACCAATGATATGTACATTATTGTACTTTGTTTCATCCTTGAGTTCCCGGAGACGTTGCTCATATTTTTTCATTCTTTTCTCCATCTGCTCCTTTGCGTGTAGGCTTTCAGGTGTTTTGTTCTCCAGTTCCTGGGTGTTTTCTTCTGCCTCTTGAGATCTGCTGTTGTATGTTTCCATTGTGTCTTTCATCTCTTGTGTTGTGCCTTTCATTTCCATAGATTCTTCTAGTTGTTTTTTTGAACTTTTGATTTCTGCCGCATACATGTCCAGTGCTTCCTTTACAGTCTCTATCTCTTTTGCAATATCTTCTCTAAACTTTTTGAACTGATTTAGCATTAGTTGTTTAAATTCCTGTATCTCAGTTGAAGTGTACGTTTGTTCCTTTGACTGGACCATAACTTTGTTTTTCTTAGTGTAGGTTGTAATTTTCTGTTGTCTAGGCATGGTTTCCTTGGTTATCCAAATCAGGTTTTCCCAGACCAGAACAGGCTCAGGTCCCAGAGGGAAGAAATATTCAGTATCTGGTTTCCCTGCAGGTGTGTCTTAGAAAATTGCTCCACCCTTTGATGCCTCGGGTCACTGTGCTTTTCTGCCCAGCAGGTGACGCCTGTTAGCCTATAATTCTTGACTGGTGTGAGGAGGTATGGCCGTGTTCCCCCAGGCTCTGGGGTCTGGTTCTGAATGGAAAGGGCCCCACCCCTTTCCTCCTAGAGAAGACAGACCCCCCAGGTGGAGGTCATTAGCATTTCAATGGTCTCACTCTCTGCTTGTGCTGTCTCCGCCCTTCCCCAAGTCACAGCCCTGGAAACTGAATATGACTGGGGCTTTCTCCACTGAGCCAAAAAAGAAACAGATAGTCCCCTTCAGACCCAGTCCAAGGTGACCCTCCGGCTCTCCCAGGTTAGTCGTCACCCATAGCCTCTGTCTGTTTTTTGGGGATGCGTACCTGTAGTGAGCAGTTTACACTCGCTACTTAAAACCCCAGTTGGAGCTCAGCAGAGCCATATTCGCTTGCTGGGAGAGAGCTTCTCTCTGGCACCACACGGCTTTGCAGCTTGGGCTATGGGGGAGGGGGTCTCACGACTTGGTTCCGCAGGTTTTACTTACAGATTTTATGCTGTGTTCTCGGGCATTCCTCCCAATTCAGGCTGGTGTAGGATGAGTGGATGGTCTCGTTTGTCCCCCCGCAGTTATTCTGGATTATTTACTAGTTGTTTCTGGTTTTTTGTAGTTGTTCCAGGGGGACTACTTAGCTTCCACTCTTCTCTATGCCGCCATCTTGCCCGAGTCTTGACCCACTTTTAAATTGGGCTGTTTGTCTTTTTGCTGTTGAGTTAAAGTTCTTTATATAGTCTGGATATTAAATCCTTATCAGATATATGATTTCTAACTAATTTCTCCCATTCTGTAGCTTCTCTTTTCACTTTCTTGATAATGTCCTTTGATGCAAAAATTTTAAAATTTTGAGAAAGTCCATTTTATCTATTTTTTCTTCTGTTGCTCATGCTTTTTGGAATAAAGTCTAAAAATCCATGGTCTACTACAAGGTCCTGAAGCTATTTCCTTATGTTTTCTTGTAAGGGTTTTATGGTATCAGCTCTTATACTTAGGTCTGTGGCCATTTTGAATTAATTTTTGTGTATGCTGAGAGGTGAAGGCCCACTTTCATTCTTTTGCATGTGGATATCCTGTTTTCCCAGCACTATTTGCTGAAAAGACTATTCTTTCCCCATTGAGTTGATTTGGCTCCCTTGTCAAAAATCAGTTGCCTATAGATATGTGGGATTATTTCTGTGCTCTCAATTATATTCTGTTGATCTATATATTTGCCTTGTGCCAGTACCACACTCTTTTGATTACTCTAGCTTTGTAATAAGTTTTGAAATCTGGAAATGTGAATCTTCCAACTATTTTCTTCCTTCTCAAGATGTTTTGGACTATTTGCGGTCCCTTGCCCATCCATATGAATTTGATGATTAACTTTTCCATTTCTGCAAAGAAGGCATTTGGAATTTTGATTGGGGTTGTGTTAAATCTATAAATCATTAGGGGGAATTTTGACATCTGTTCCAGTTTGCTAATGCTGTCATTATGCAAAATACCAGAAATGGATTGGCTTTTATAAAGGGGGTTTATTTGGTTACAAAGTTACAGTCTTAAGGCCATAAAGTGTCCAAGGTAAGGCATCAGCAATCGGGTACCTTCACTGAAGGATGGCCGATGGCGTCTGAAAACCTCTGTTAGCTGGGCAGGCATGTGGCTGGCATCAGCTTGCTTCCAGGTTGTGATTTCAAAATGGCATTCTCCAAAATGTCAGTGTCAGCTTCCAACGGCTATCTTTAAAATCTGTCTCTTAGCTGCAGCTTCTCTCCAAAATGTCAATCTCAGTTGCTCTTGAGCTCCTTCTGTTTGTGAACTGTTTTATATGGCTCCAGTGATTTAATTCAGACCCACCCTGAATGGGTGGGATAACGCCTCCATGGAAATTATCCAATCAAAGGTCTTGCCCACAGTTGATTGAGTCACATCTCCATGGAAACACTCAAAGATTCCAACATAATCAACACTTAATACGTCTGCCCCCACAAAACTGCATCAAAGAACATGGCTTTTTCTGGGGGCCATAGTATATACAAACCAGCACATCTTAATGATATTAAGCCTTCCATTCTATGAGCATGAAATAGATTTCTATTGATTTAGGTTTGCTTTAATTTCTTTCAGTAATGATTAGTAGTTCCCTAGATACAAATCCCTTTACCTCCTTGGTTAAGTGTATTCCTAGATATTTGATTCTCTCAGTTATTGTAAATGGAGCTGTTTTCATTCCTTGATTTCCTATTCAGATTGTTCATTGGTAGTATATAGAAACACATCTGATTTTTATGTATTGATCTTATACCCTGGCAGTTTGCTGAATTTAGAGATTAGCTCTAGTAACTTTCTTGCAGATTCTTTTGGATTTTCTATATGTAGGATCCTGCCATCTGTGAGCAGGGATAGTTTTATTTCTTCCTTTCCAATTTGGGAGCTCTTTATTTCTTTATCTTGCCTGGCATTTCCAGTACAATGTTGAATAGCAAAGGTGATAGCACATGTCCTTGTCTTGTTCCTGATCTTAGGAGGAAAGCTTCCTGTCTTCACCATTGAATATGATTTTAGCTGTGGATTTTTCATATATACCCTTTATTATGTTGATGTTCCCTTCTATGCCTAGCTTCCTGCATTTTTTTTTTCAAGAATGGGTGCTAGGTTTTGTTACATGTCTTTTCTGCATCGAACAAGATGATCATGTGTTCTTTTTCTTTCTTAATGTGGTACATTACATTCATTTTATGTTGAACCACCACTAGATCATGGTGTTTGATCCTTTTAATGTGCAGTTGGATTTGGTTTCCTAGTCTTTTGTTGCATCTTGTGCCGGTTTGAATGTATTGTGTCCCCCAAATGCCATTATCTTTGTGGTCTTGTGGGACAGATGTTTTGGTGCTGGTTAGATTTGCTTGGAATGTGCCCCACCCAGCTGTGGGTGGTGACTTTGGTGGGATACTCCCATGGAGGTGTGACCCCATCCATTCAGGGTGGGCCTTGATCAGTGGAGCCATATAAAACATGCTGACTCAAAGAGACTGAACGGAGTGCAGCTGTGAGTGACGTTTTGAAGAGAAGCAAGCTTGCTAGAGAGGAATGTCCTGGGAGAAAGCCATTCTGAAACCAGAACTTTGGAGCAGACGCCAGCCACGTGCCTTCCCAGCTAACAGAGGTTTCCCGGACGCCATTTGCCATCCTCCAGTGAAGGTACCTGATTACTGATGTGTTACCTTGGACACTTTATGGCCTTAAGACTGTAACTGTATAGCCAAATAAACCCCCTTTTTATAAAAGCCAGTCCATCTCTGGTGTTTTGCATTCTGCAGCATTAGCAAACTAAGACACATCTATATTCATAAAGAATATTGGTCATTAATTTTCTTGTGATATTTCTGAGTGGCTTTGGTATTAGGGTAATGCTTGCCTCATAGAATAAATTAGGAAGTTTTCTTTCCTCTTTAATTTTTTGAAAGAATTTTAAAAGGATTGTTATTAATTCTTCTTTGAATGTTTGGTAAAATTCACCCATGAAGCCATCTGGTTGGACTTTTCCTTGTTGGAGGTTTTTGGTTACTGATTCGATTTCTTTACTTACTGTATTAGTTACGGTTCTCTAGGGAAACAGAATCAATGAGAGATATCTATGAATATAAGATAAAAGTGACTCATGCAGCTGTGGGGATGCACGAGTCCAAATTCCTTAGGGCAGGCAGCAAACTGGCAACTCCAGTGAAGATGTTCGATGAACTCCTCAGGAAACAAACTGGCAACTTTGACGAACTCCTCAGGAAACGCTTCGCTGATTAGCCGAAGAAGTGAAGGTCCTCTATCTGTCTCGCTTAAAAGTCTTCTACTGATTGATTGGATTAAATCCAGCCAACTGCATTCTCTCATTGTGGAAGACACGCCCTTCACTGAGTCATCAGTCATAGTTGCAGCCAATTGTCTGATGATTTAATAAACCAGGCTGTTGGTTTATTAACCAGCCACAAACGTCGTCACAACAATGGTTAGGCCAGTGCTTGCTTGACCAGACAGCTGGGTGCCATCGCCTGGCCAAGTTGACACATGAACGCAGCCATCACACTTATTGCTGGTCTGTTGAGATCTTCTATTTCTTTTTGAGTCAGTGTTTCACGGTATTTGTCCACTTCACCTTGGCTGTGCAATTTGTTGGCGTACAATTGTTCATAATCCTCTTATAATCCTTTTTATGTCTGTAAGAGTGATAGTAACATCCACCCTCTCATTTCAGATTTGTGTTACTTGCATCCTCTCTCTTCCTTTGTTGTTGGTTTTATTGATCTTTTCAGAGAATCAACTTTTGGTTGCTTTGATTTTCTCTCTCGTTTTTCTATTCTCTATGTCATTTATCTCAGCTGTAATCATTATTATTTCCTTCCTTAAACTCATTTTGGGTTTAGTTTGCTCTTCTTTTTCTGGTTCCTCTGGTGTGGGATTAGGTTACTGATTTGAGATTTTTCTTCTTTTTTTAATGTAAATATTTAGAATGACAGATTTCCCTCTCAGCACTGCCCTTGCTGCATCCGATAAGTTGTGTTCTCATTTTCATTTATCTCAAGATATTTCTTTATTGTACTTGTGATTTCTTCTTTGACCCACTGACTGTTTAAGAGTGTATTGTTTAATTTCCACATACATGTGAATTTTCCAGTTCTCCCTCTCATCGATTCCTAGCTTAAATTCACTGTGGTTGGAGAAGATACTTCATGTGCTTTCAATCTTTTAAAAATGAATGAGACTTGTTTTGTGACCTGACGTATGGTTTATCCTAGAGAATGATCCATGTGCTCTTGGGAATGTATACTTTGCTGTTGTTGAATGTCCTATATGTCTCTGCCAAGTCTAATTGGTTTATAGTGTTGTTCAAGTCATCTGTTTCCTTCTTATTTTTCTAGATGTTCTATCCATTACTGAAAGTGGTGTATTGAAGTCTCATACTATTAATGTAGAACTGTCTATTTCTCCCTTCAAATCTGTAATGTTTGCTTCATATATTTTGGAACTCTGTTAAGTGCATTTATGTGTATAATCATTATATCTTCTTGATGAATTGATCCTTCTGTTAATATATAGTACCCTTCTTTTTGCCTTATAGTTTTCAACTTAAAACTCGTTTTTTTCAGATATTAGTATGACTACCCACATTCTCTTTTGTTTGGCATATTTTTTCAATCCTTTTACTTTCAGCCTAGTGTCTTTTTTTTTTTTTAAATCATCATTTTATTGAGATATATTCACATACCACGCAATCATACAAAACAAATTGTACTTTCGATTGTTTACAGTACCATTACATAGTTGTACATTCATCACCTAAATCAATCCCTGACACCTTCATTAGCACACACACAAAAATAACAAGAATAATAATTAGAGTGAAAAAGAGCAATTGAAGTAAAAAAGAACACTGGGTACCTTTGTCTGTTTGTTTCCTTCCCCTACTTTTCTACACATCCATCCATAAACTAGACAAAGTGGAGTTTGGTCCTTATGGCTTTCCCAATCCCATTGTCACCCCTCATAAGCTACATTTTTATACAACTGTCTTCGAGATTCATGGGTTCTGGGTTGTAGTTTGATAGTTTCAGGTATCCACCACCAGCTACCCCAATTCTTTAGAACCTAAAAAGGGTTGTCTAAAGTGTGCGTAAGAGTGCCCACCAGAGTGATCTCTCGGCTCGTTTTGGAATCTCTCTGCCACTGAAGCTTATTTCATTTCCTTTCACATCCCCCTTTTGGTTAAGAAGATGTTCTCCGTCCCACGATGCCGGGTCTACATTCCTCCCCGGGAGTCATATTCTACGTTGCCAGGGAGATTCACTTCCCTGGGTGTCTGATCCCACGTAGGGGGGAGGGCAGTGATTTCACCTTTCAAGTTGGCTTAGCCAGAGAGAGAGGGCCACATCTGAGCAACAAAGAGGCATTCAGGAGGAGACTCTTAGGCACAAATATAGGGAGGCCTAGCCTCTCCTTTGCAGCAACCGTCTTCCCAAGGGTAAAACTTATGGTAGAGTCAGCCTAGTGTCTTTGAATTTAAGGTGAGTGTCTTAAAAATATGATATAGTTGGGTTATACTTTTTAATCCATTCTGCTAATGTTTGCCTTTTGACAGGAAAGTTTACCCCATTTACATTTAAAGTAACAACTGATAATGCAGGACTTCTATAAGTTTTGTATCTTTTTTGCACCTCAATTCTTCCATTACTGCTTATTTTTATATTTAGTTGATATATTGGAGTGAACTTTTTAGAATCTGTTCTCATTTCCTTCTGTGCCTATTTTTCTGATATTTTCTTTGTGGTTACCATGGAACTTAAAATTTAACATACTAAAGCAATAACAATCTTGTTTAGTTTGATACCAGTGTAACTTCAACAGCATAGACAATCTATGTCTCCATACCTCTACCCCTCACCTTTATATAGTTTTTGTCACAAATTACATGTTTATACATTTATGAGTTCAAAGCCATTGATTTATCATTGTTTTTTATGCATTTGCATTTTAGATCCTATCAGAAGTAAAAAGTGAAGTTACCAAAAACAACACAGTACCGGCATTTATATTAACCCATCTTGTTACGTTTAATGGAGACTTTTATTTCTTCACTCAGCTTCTGACCTATTGTCCAGTGTCCTTTTCTTTCAGCCTGAAGAACTTCCTTGGGCATTTCTTCTAGGGTTGGTGTCGTGGTACAGGCAACATCAGCTTTAGTTTATCTGGGAATCTCTTCTTCAGTTTTGAAAGACAGTTTCACTGGATATAGAATTCTTGACTGGCAGTTTTTTTCTTTTCAGCACTTTATATGTCATCCCACTGCCTTCTTGCTGCCATGGTTTCTCATGAGGAAATGGTACGTAATCTTCCTGAGGTTCCCTGGGATGTGCATATTGCTTCTTTCTTGCACCTTTCAGAATTTTTTATCTCTGGCATTCAACAGTTTGATTGCGATATAGCTTGGTTTAGGGAGTTTGTTGAATGTCTTGGATGTGTTTGTTCACGTTTTTCGTTAAATTTGGTAAGTTTTTCGCTGTTATTTCTTTGACTATTATTTCTGCCCCTTTCTTTCTCCCTCTGGGACTCCCACAGTGCATATATTGGTGCACTGGATGGTGTCCCGGAGGCTCTCAGGCTCCTCACTTGTCTTCATTCTTTTTTTTTTTTTTCCTTGCTGCTCAGACTGAGTAGTGTCAATAGTCGTATCTTCAAATTCACTGATTTTTTTCTTCTGCCAGCTCCAATCTGATGTTGAACCCCTCTGGGGAACTTTCTGTTTTAGTTACTGTGGTCTTCAACTCTGGTTCTTTTCATGCTTTCTCTTTATTGATACTCTCTTTGTATTCATCGGTCATTTTCTTGATGTCCTTTAGTTCTTTGTGTTTTTCCTTTAGCTCTTCAAGCCTGTTTAGGACCATTTTTTTTGAGGTCTTTGCCTGGAATGTCCCAGGTCTAGCTCTCCTCATTGGTAGTTTCTAATGTGTGAATATTATTCTTCTTTGCATGGGCCATCGCTTCCTTTTTCTTTCTGTGTTTTATAATCTGTCATTGCAGTTTGCACATTTTGATGTGTTCTCTCTGGAATGTAGAAGTTGAGGTCTCTGTTTCCACACAGCATTATGACAGAGCTCTCCTTGACTGCCAAGGGCTATGACAAGGAAACAGAAAACACCTTTCCCAGTCCTTGCAAGACTGGCCTGTGCCAGTGCGCTCCCTGAGACTAGCTGTCCGAGTGATGACTTGAGAGAACAGCCTGAGGCAAAAGTGTAGGGTTCTCTCGGCCTTTTCTGCACATGCATTTTGTCCTGGGCATGTGTGTGTGGCCCTAGGACACCCCCCTCCCCATTTCCATGGATATAATGAATGTCCTCATTCCCCTAAGGAACAGTGTTTCCCACAGACCAGAGGGCTGCACTGTCTGTCCTGTAACCAGCAAACCTTTGCCTCAGGCAGCTAGGGCTTGCCTGTTCTCCTGCAGTATTTTGTAGGAGGGCTGTTCTGAGATGATGAGCCGGTGCCAGGTGACTGGGTCAGTCCTCAGGCTGTCCCCAGCCACACGGGCTCAGACATGCCTGTACCCTGGTGTGCGCACAAAGGTTACTCAGCTCCCTCCAGGATCAGGACCAGAGACCCACACTGGAAGCATGTGCCAGCCCCACACCGAGCTGGCGGCAGGGCACAGGAGGGGCCGGCAAGGGTGCCAGGAGATCCCACCATTGTTAGGTGCTTTTTGCTTGATTGAGCACTCACTCTGTTACTGGAACCCTTTAACTGTTTTCTAGAGCTTCTGAGGAAGATATTGTTGCTGGTTCTTGCTTGCTGTTCAAGTCTTCTCTCTCGACCACCTTGATCAGGATGGGGCCCTCTTGTAAGGACACCTGTCACTGGATTTAGGGCCTGCCCCAAATCTGGATAACTTCATCTTGAGGTCTGTGACTTAATTACATCTGCATAGACCCTTTTCCCAAATCAAGTCATACAGATTCTGGGGGTTAGCCTATGTGGACGTATCTTTTGGAAGGCCACCATTCAGTGCACTAAAGTAGCTGTTGCATGTTTATTTCCCATCTTTCACGAAAGTGCTGCAGGCAGCTGGGATTGAACGTGCTCTGAGTCATTCCTTCTCACTCAGTCCCCACAACAGCTCTGCAAGAAGGAACCATCTCACTTTATAGAGGGCTGGGGTCCCATGGCCAGGTCCTCAGGTAGGCCCACCTGCCTCCCCCAGGGCCCCTCCTGGAGAATCCCATGAAGCACTCCCAGGGAGCACAGAGAATGGGGCAACCTGGAGAGCATTCTCCCATCTTCCTAAGGAGTCCTCTGGAAATGGATTTAAATCATTTCGTTTTTAATTCAGCTGTTGTGATCGCATCCAATTCCAAGGTGTTTCTGTTTCCTAGGCTGTTGAAGCAAATACTGTGAAATTGGGTCAGGTTAAACAATGGGAATTTATGTGCTTACGGTTTTGAGGCTAAAAGGAAAATCCAGATCCAGGCAATGCTCTCTTCCTGAAGCCCAGGGTTCTGGGGCAGGCTGCCGGCGGCCCCGGGCTCCTGTCACACGGCAGGGCAGGTGACAGCCTCTCCCGGCCTCCCCCTTCTGTGCTGGATTCTGCTGGTTCCGGGTTCTGGCTGCCGCCTCTGTGGCTTCCTCTCTGTGTCTGAATTTCAGTGCGCTGATTCAGGGCTCCATCCTGACGGAGTGGGCCCCCCTTCCTAACTGAAGCAGCCTCACCAAGAGGGCCTACTCACAACACGTCCACACCCACAGGAGTGGATTACATTTAAGATGTTTTCCTGGGTTCCATACAGCTTCGAACCACCACGCTGGGGCTGTAAATTTGAGAAAAGCTGATGCTTGCACGTCTTCAGAGAACAGGTCATACACACCCCATAGGATACTCTTTGCAGCCTCTGCAGCAATAAAGGATTCGGGGCAAGCTTCTGCTCGGTGGTGTGGGCAGTGCCAGCCCCAAAAGCAGCTTGCTTTTCTATTTTCTGAAATACGGCCAGAGAGCTAAAATTATATTAGAATCAAATATTGGTTTCTACTTCACGATAAACATTTTTGTTGTACCAATTTAATTCAGGTTGCTAAAGCTGAAGCTGTGAAGCCATTGCAATCTAATGAATTCAAGCTTCTCTTGGCCCTTCCCATGATAAATCATTCATAATGGTGTCTTCAAAGCACAGAGGAAAACTGGAGGCTTTTCGTTTCAGCAAACACACAGACTAGGATTCTATTTACATAAATATCGAACCACACACTTGCTCTCAGCCACTGATTCCACTTTTAACTGTTCACTTCTTCTTCTCTTTTACATAAACGACATTTCCTAAAAGCCTCTAGTTTTTCTGCACTGGTGGTTTCAAATGCATTCACTGTCAGAGAAGATCTTGGACATTATTACCACAGATAGAGGAAATGAAAACCCTGCATGAAAATAACTTGATTTGAGCTTATGATTTCAGACCTTGTCTACCAACACACATCGTATAAAGTAAGGAAAGTGGACACCAGCATTTATTAATCAAAATAATTTATTACCAAAGGCTTAAACTATCTAGTTACATGTGGAATGACTAAAGAGCTTATAAATGTATTTCTGCCAGGCTTTTGCTGTAACTTTAAATTTGTTTGTAAAAGCAAAAGTCAACCTCTGCTCTTCGGTGCTGGCAGCCGTCAGAGGCTGGACCCTGCCCAGCTGCACAGACGCCAGGGTGGGGTTGGGCTGCCTGGCCGCTCCCTGCCCCTTTCCCCAGAACTCCCCAGGAAGCTGGCAGCTACTCACGCCAAGCCTTGGGAGACAATCAGTCCACCACGCATGGCTCCAGGCCAGGGGCCCAGCCGCAGTGTCAATTCTGGAAACAATGCAAATACTGCTTCTCAGGTTTGGCCTGTTTGGGGAGGCTGGCAGAGGACCTCGGAACCTCCCAGGGCACATGGCCTGGGCCTGGCTGGAGTCCTGAGACCCAGGGCCAGTGGCGGCTCCGTGGCCAAGCACTCGGCTATGTCCAGAGGGAGACGGGCAGCAGCCCTCAGCTGTCCCTGTCCCACATCCTCGCCGAGGCCTTCGTACAGAACCTTTAAGGAATGCAGTCTCCGCAGGAGGATAAAGATGTGCAACTCCTGTTCCTGCAGGTACTCAGTCATTTCAGAGCTCATAAGGTCTCTTCCAGTTAAATGGTGTCGCACCATCTCTATATACGTACACGTGTGTGTGCAATTCAGATGTACAGGATGATGTGGTGGTGACTTTACTGGCCAATAGATAATACATAATATTTTCAATGCAGATTTGTCTCTTAAAAATTACTTCTGTTATCTTTGGTAGAAAAAGGGTCTCAGGTTTATTATAAAAATTTTGCATTAATTAAAAAGAAAAAGAAAAAAGGCGGAGCTTGCCTGGGCTGTGCCGCCCTCCTGGGCGGGCCCAAGCTGGTTCAGCCACGGCCTGGTGGCCTTAAAAGGCCATAACCCGGCTTTTCTAAGCCTCACTGGAGACTGGAAATCACCGCGCAGCTGGAGGACTCCCCAGGTCATCTGCACACGCTCGGGGCCCAGCGTAAACCTGGGCTCAACCGGCCCTTGTCGAATGAACGAACAAAGTGGGGGGACAGGCGAAACCAGACCTGGGGGGTGCAGGCCACCATGGGGTTTGGGAGACGTGTTTCCAGGGGCTCTGGGACAGCCCTGGTCCTGGACCCAGAGGCCCGGCAGCTGCTCGGAGAAGCCCCCAGGTGGGGAGCTCGCTGGGCAGGGCTCAGTCCCGGAGCTGGAAGGTCGGAGAGAGGGAGCGCGGGGCCCCCGGTTCCATCGCTGAGGCCCTGCGGGGGACGCCCGGCCACACCCGGCCAGCATGTGCCCACCTGCCCCGAGCTTCCTGCCTCCCCCCACCCGCCAGCAGCAGGGCTGGGCCGGCTCCCAGCACCCAGCTGCGGAGCACCTTTCTGTTGGGTTTTACCCATGTTTATTCAACTTTCCAGATGGCGATCTTCCCTTCCTCCCTGCCTGAGCCACTCAGCACGTATCTGTCCTCGGCTGAGCACAGGGTCGTCACCATGTCCGCGTGGGCCACCAGCTCCTTTTCCACAGTCTTCCTCTCCGCATCGATCACGTAGATTTTCCCTTTGACTCGTCCCTGTGACAGGCCCCTGGCACCCACCCAGATCTGCCAAGGAGAAAGGAAAGGGGCCCCTCGTGGTTCCTAATCATGCAGCACCTGGAGAGGCCCCTGGCACCGGACGCTGCCTTTTCCCACTTGGGGCAGAGGTGGGGGCAGGCGTGAGTGTGGCCGCAGCCGAGGGGGCGAGGCCGGGGTGGGGGCACCCCTACCTTACCTGCTTCTTCACCCTGATCATGCAGCTGACCCCAGAGCAGTCCTGCAGGGGGATCCTCTGTGGGGGCCGGCCGAGGTCCTCCAGGCTCCAGACGCCCACCTCGCTGTGTCCTGTCCACACGGCCCAGAGCTGCTTCTGCTGAAACGCGGAGCCGTCACCACGCAGGGCACGCGCGGCCTCCCCCCGCTGCCCGCGCCCCGCACAGACAGGTGCGCTTCTGGAGTACCTCGGGCATCAGCTGGAAACTGAGGAAGGAGGTGCAGGTTGCTCTAAAGTTCTCTTCGATTTTCAGTTCTTGACGAAGAAATCCATTCGTTGTCATGACAATGATGCTGTCACTCGTACCTGTGGAAAGGAGGAGCTAGAATGAGGATCAGGCAGAGCAAATCTGAAAGCACAAAGCTAAGACAACTGGAAAAGTTGCCAAGTGTGACCGATAACCACCAGCATCCGGGACCACTTCCTTCCTTGTTCAGGTGTGGCCACATTTTGTCACCAAGGGTGACCCTCCCGGCAACGTCCGACCGAGAGCCCCAGGTCTATTGGGGAGGAAACCGCCAGGGCCACCTCCCTCTCCAGAGGCTGTGCTCCAAGTGGCGAGAAGACGCAGCAGCCCCCAGGTCGTTCCGGCCACAGGCGGTTTGGGTTTTCCACCCCTTGAAGCCAAAGCAACCCCTCACCCCGTTGGTGATTCCCAGAATGCAGGAAGGTCGCGGCCTTGCCTCTGTGGAGCCCTTCTCTGGGGTTGAGAGGCTTCTCTCGGTCTATCCCTGTTAACCACCAAAGTAAAATGCCTTTTTACAAACGAGTTTCCATGTCTATAAAGTTAGCATCTCAGAGGGGCTGCGAAATCAAAGCCACATCGAGGCGTGGCTGCGGTCTGCGTGGCTCTCGTTTCTTACGCTTGCCTGGGCCTGCCGTCCGTCCCCCAATCTGCTAAAACCTCTGTGTAGTCACTGGAGATTCCACAACAGGAAGACACAAACCGTGCCCTCCGGGCGCCCCCTGGACTGTAGAGGGAGGGGCCGGTGCACAAGCAGAGACACAGGGAAGCCCCCGTGGGTGCAGCAGGAGGTCTCGGCCCCCAAGCCCCCGCCCGGCCTCCCCCTTCGGCCCTTTGCCCCAACCTAGAAGCTAATCTGGGCTCATGATCCTGGCAAACACAAGCCCACACTACCTCTCCCCTTTCTGCTTTTGCACTTGTCCCACTGTCGTTAAATGAAAAGTAGTGTTTTCATGTCCTAATTGCTCTAGCAAATACCACGTGATGGGTTGGCTGTAACAGTGGGAATCTAGCGGCTCCCGGTTCGGAGGCTGAGTGTCCTGATGCCGTATCAAGGCCCCATCGGGGTGACATTTTCTTCCTGAGGACCAACGCTCTGGGGCTGGCCGCTGGTGATCCTTGTCCTGGGCTCCCGGCACATGGTGGCCTCCCATCAGATGGCCACTGGGGATCAACCAAAACTGAGACAAAGTCCTTGAAAGAAAGAAGCAAATGCGGTGAGCTGCAAACACCTGGTTTTTCCCTGAGGGCATTTCCCAGTTCTTTGTGGGGCACCGAGGAATAAAGGTTCTAGCAGGACATGCCAGTGCAGAGTGGCATACGGTTCAGGGCTGCCAGCTGTTGTTTCCAGCCTCTTCCAGGTTCCGCTGACTTGCCAGCTCCTGACGCCCCTGCGGTGGCTCTCGCCTGACCTCATAGAGGACTCCAGGGACAGGGTGAAGACCCAGCTTGACTGTTAAGGCCCCTGGAACAATCCCTCAACCGAAGGAGCCTTGGCAGAAGCTCCTGCTGCCCAGGGTCCACACCCGCAGGAACAGATTAAGTTTAAGGACGTATTTTTCTGGTACAGAGCTCCAAAACACCACAGCCCACCCTCCGGACCCCAAAATGGCATCTTCTTTCCACATGCAAAATGCATTCATCACAGCATTTCAGTAAAAAGGTTAAGAACAAAATCATCAAAATCGATGAGGGGTGTGGTCTGCCTGGGGCCCAGTTCCCCTGCATCTGTGGACCTGTAATGGAACCCGGAGAGCGAGTACCCGCTTCCAATACAGGAGGGAGGGGCGGGCCTAGGACAGACACTCCAAGTCCAGAAGGGAGAAACAAGGAAAACAGGGGTCCCAGGTCCCAAACAATTCCCACCCAGCAGGGCAGACTCCACTCGATTTCGAGGTCTGAGGGTCACCCGTGGACCAGCGTTTCATCCTCAGGGCTCACGGAGCCGAGGCCCTACCCCTCAGCACCTGTGCAGTGGCCGTTCTCCCCAATTCCGGGATGGTGGCCAGGCCCTCACCTTCTAAGAGCGTGGGGGTGGCAGCACCCTCCCTGAACAATGGGGTGCAAAGACCAACCTCTCCCAGCTCCAGGGTGCACGACCCGTCCTGTCCACTCACGTCGGGGGCCGCTCTCTTGGCCTGAGGAGATCTCCTTGGTCCAGACCTCGGCTTTCTTGGTTCTGCCCTTGCAGTCGTTCTTCCTTCAGTTTGTCCCTTTCCTGTCCCTTTCAGTCCAGGCTGGCAGTGGTTCTGCTCATACAAATTTCACAGAATCCCCATCAGCGGTGCATACAGCTCACAGGGACTTTCCACAGACCGTGCCTGGGTAGCCACAGCTCCAATCCTGACCGGGTCTGTGTCTGGTTAAACCCTCGCGTGGAGCCCTCTCCTCTGGGGACTCGCTTTCCGGAAGCTCAGGGAGGCCCTGATGGAGCTGCTTCTGGCCCTCGTCTCAGAGCACACTGTCTGGACAGGCTCAGAATTTTCAAAATCATCAATTTCTAGTTGATTTGTGCTTAAGAGCTCACTTCTCACCTTATCCTTTTCCTCTCTCTTTTTACCTTATGCTGCGAGGAGCAGCCAGGCTGCACCTTCCGCACTTCTCTTAGAAATCTCTTCAGCCAAATATCCAAGCTTGTCACTGTCGAGTTCTGCCTTCCATCCAGCACCAGAACTCAACCTGGCCATGTTCTGTGCCACTCTGAAACAAGGCTCACCCTTCCTCATTCAGCAGCACGCTCAGCACTCCTCACGAAGCCCAGCGGAAGACTTTCATCCTCCATGTTTCCATCAACATGTCTTCATCAGAGCCATTGAGCCCTTTCCTGTCAAGCTCACAGTTCTCTCAGCCTCCACCCTGCACCCAAAGCCAAAGCCATTTCCACTTGTTTTGGAATTTGCAACAGCAGCAGCACCCTCTCCTGGTACCAAACCGTTCTAGTTTCCTCGTTGCTAAAGCAAATACCGTACACCGGGTTGGCTTGAGCCATGGGCAGTTACTGGCTCCTGGTCCCGGGCTGGGAGACGCTAAACCCAGGCGTCACCGGGGGAGGCTTTCATCCTGAGGGCTGGGGTCCGCAGTCCCGGGCTCCTGTCACAGGGCCGTGCACGTGGCGGCCTCTCCCTTCTCTTCCGGGTTCCGTGGACCGTCAGCTTCCAGCCGCTCCCTCTGTGGCTTTCTCTCTCTCTCTGTGTGAATTCCCTTCTGCTTGTCAAGGGCCTAGTAACCCGATGAGGACCCTCCTGAATGAGCTGGGCCCACCTTAACTGAAGGAGCCTCATCAAAGGGTCCTACTTACAAGGGGTCCACACCCACGGGAACGGACAAGTTTAAGGACATGCTTTTTCTGGGGTACAGAGCTCCAAACCATTACAAGTAGTCACTGTGTTAGGTTAAATTAAATGGAAAATTTAAGGGATTCCATCCCAGAGCAAGGCTTTTCATCCATATTCTAATCTTGAAAGTCTCCCTCCTGGTGCTTCAGGGGCTCTTTCAGCCCAGGGTGACAGCACCTGTGTCACACTAACCCACCTGCTGATAACTGCAAACCCTAGACACACACAACACAAATATCACCTGTCAGATGGCCACTGGAGATCAACCAAAACTGAGATAGAGTCCTTGAAAGAAAGAAGCAAATGCTGTGAGCTGCAAACACCTGTTTTTTCCCTGAGGGCATTTCCCAGTTCTTTGTGGGGCACCGAGGAATGAAAGTTCAAGCAGGACATGCCAGTGCAGAGTGGCATACGGTTCAGGGCTGCCAGTGTGCCTGGAATGGAGAGGGAATATTCCAAAATGAGGAAGTCCCAAAATGTATGTGTAAGTTCCCCTCAAAAACATGACTGACTCTTAATGCACACCAAAGCAGAAATCAGCAGCTGGGACAAAAGAGCTGAGAAGGGATTTTCAGCAGCTGCATGAGCTGGAGGAATGAGAACTCAAAGTTCCCATCAGGTTAGAAAGGTTTGGTGTACATCTCAGGCATGCTGTCAAAACCCCAGAAAAGCCTTGCTTTAAGAATAAGGACCAGACCCCAGAACTTAAGGTTACGCTCTAAGGGCAAAGCTGAAATAGACCCATACCAGAAAAGCCTAAAACCAAGCCTTTGCAGGATCACTACAACCCACTGATAACTTAATGGCCTGCTAGAAGAAAACTTATAATCATTAAAGAAAGATAACATAATCCAGAGTCTCTTCAATATACCATCCATAGTGTCCAGTGTACAATAAAAAATTACTGTACATGTGAGGCATAAAAATGTGACTAAAAATCAAGTAAAAAAGATAAAAGCAAATTCACAAATGATCCTGTATTGAAATTAGCAGAAAAGGACTTTAAATGTATCATATAAATATCTATTTATAGGATGATATGAAGAAAATGGATGAAGAGATGAAGAAATTAGGAGAGAAATGGAAGTTCTACAAAAGAACAAAATGGAAATTCCCAGACTAAAATGAAAAGTCACTGGACAGGCTTAACAGCAGCAGGACACACAAAAAAAGGGTCTTGTTGATAGAAGTTATTCAAATTAAAATTCCTAGGAAAGAATGAACAAAGTTAGAACATTGTTCAAGACCTATCAGACAATATCAAACGCTCTAACATATGCATAATTAGACCCAAAAGACAAGGAGAGAACGGGGCAAAAGAAATATTTGAAGAGATAATGGTTTAAAACTTTCCCCAAATTCATGAACGTGGACCCCCACAAGACAACTGCAGCCAGAGCCACAGGACACAGTCGTCCCACTGGTGGAGAGCAGCCGAGACACGGGTGAGCTGTGTCCAGTGGGACGAGAGTCAGAAAGCTGGCAGGCGTCTCGCCAGGGACAGAGGAGGCTGGAAACAATGGATGGTGTTTTAAAGTGCTGGGAAGACGACGAGCTGCCAGCTTAGAATCCGAATTCAGAGACTCCGGTTCCAAGAAAGGCCGAGAGAAGTCCTTCAGGCTGAAGGGAGCCGGTGAGGGAAGGCACCCGGGCCTTGCGGAAGGAGGCTGCCGGATGTGGGAAACAGAGGGGCAAGCACTGATTTTTTTCTTAATGTCTTTGAAAGACCATTGACTGTAGGCAAAATATTTAAAAATATCCTGTGGGGTTTCACATTCATAGAAATAAAATGCTGTATATAACAAGAGCACAAAATGCAGAAGGGGATAAATGGAATTTTACTGTTCCAAGCTTCTTACATTATACGTGGGGTGGTGTAACAGTTATTTAAACGGATCTGATAAGTTAAGGTTGCATGCAATTCTGAGAGCAACCACTAAAAATAAAACCAAAGGTAGAGCTAAAAACATGATAAAGGAGATAAAATTGAATATTAAAAATATTCACTTAGTCCTAAATAAAGGAGAGAAAGAGGAATAAAAGTAAAAAGACCAGATGGGGAAAATGGGAGAGAAAAAATAGATGACAGTAGACTTACATCCAACCATGTCATTAAAAGCATTAAAAATAGACTGATGGGCAAAGGTTTTCAGGAGACAGCTCTCTGAAGAAAATATACAATGGCTAATAAGCACATGAAAAGATGCTCACCATCATTAGCCATCAGGGGAATGCAAATCAAACCACAATGAGATTTTCACATCACTAAGATGGCTAGAATCAAAACAGACACTTACTGTGCTAGCAAAGATGGAGAAAGCAGAACCCTTATGCACTGCCGGCACAGCGTAAAATGGGCACAGCCTCTGGAAAACAGTTCGGCAGCTCCTCAAAAAGTTAAACGTAGAGTTACCTTATGACCCAGCAATTCCCCTTCTAGGTATATACCCCCCCCAAATGAAAACAGACATACACACAAAACTTGTATAGGAATGTGCATGGATGCCTTATTTATAATAGCTAAAAAGTGGAAACAGCCCACATGATATCAACTGATAAATTGATAAACAAAATATGATTTATTCATGGAATATTATTCAGTCAACAAAAGGAATGAAGTACTGATACATAGTATAACGTGGATGAACCTTGAAACCATCATGCTGAGTGAAAGAAACCGGTCACAGGGGGCTGTGTATTATATGTGCTGCTTTATGAAATGTCTAGACTAGGTGAAGCGATGGAGTCGGAAAGCCGGGTGGTGGGAGCCGGGCGAGGAGGACCCAGTGGGCTGGGGAGTGACGGCCAAGGGTGCAGGGCTTCTTCGTGGATAATGAAAATGATCTAAACATGCACATCTCTGAATATACTAAAAGCCACTGCACTGGACACTTTAAATGGGTGCACTGTATGGTATGCAAATTATATTTCAATAAAGCTGGATTTTTTTTTTTAAATGTGAAAAATACTGAACCCTCCTTATGTTAAAAGGCATGGATTGTCAGACTGAATTTTTTTTAAGAGCCAAGTACTAACTATATGCAGCTTTCAAGAGTATCGCTAATTTTTAAGAAGATTTTTTAATTTTTATATGATTTCAAACTTACAGAAAGGTTACAAGAACATTTTGTCCCCATTGCTGTATCATTTCTTCATGATCTGTCTATATGAATTTTCCATTATCAGAAATGAAAGAGGAAACATCTGTTCAGATCCTACAGACATTAGAAGGATAATTTAAAAACCTGAAGGTAGCACCCTACGAATTGGTCAAATACAGAACACGTTATCCCTGAGACCAAGAACAAGCAAAGGTGCCTGTTCTCACGATTTCTGTTCAATATTGTACCAGCGGTCCCAGCCCAGCGTGTTAAGGCAAGAAAAATAAATAGAAAGCATACGGATGAAAAAGAAACGGTATTTGTGAACAACATGACTGCGAATGTAGAAAATCCTGAGGAACATACACAAGCTCCTGGAACTGATGAGTGGACCCAGGAGGGCTTTACACCCAAAGGTCAAGACACAAAAAGCAATTCTATACAACAAAAATTAGAAAATATTTTCAGATATTATTTAAAACAGCATTAAAAATGTCAAATACTTTGGAACAAGTTTAATAAAAGGTACGCTAGGCCTGTATACAGAAAACTACAAAACTGCTGAGTGTGATTAAAGATCTAAATATATGGGAAACAGTACCAGGTACATGGATTCACAGACTTAATATTGTTGATTTCCCCCCAAATTTATCTATAGATTCCACCTCATCCCAACCCAAACTCCAGCAGATGTTTTTGTGGAAACTTCTAAGTTGGTTCTAAAATTTGTATGGAAATGCAGAGGACCTAGTGCAGTCAAGACAGTCTGAGAAGAATGAGGCCGGGGGGACTGACGGTGACGCTACGGGGTTATTGGACGGCGTGGCATGAGGACAGCCACGTGAGTTGGTGGACTGGCTAAAGGGTCCGGAAAAGACACACACGGCTAATGACCTTCCACCAGGGCACCCGCGCGACTGCATGAGTAAGGGCGGGGTGTCTGCGTGGAGTAACAGTGAACTTTCCCCACTTTTCACGAAGAATAATTCAAGACAGATCAAAGACTGGAGTGTAAAAGCTAAAACTACAGAGTATAAGACTTTTATCTTTGCAACCTTGGGGGAAGGAAGAGCTTTATTCTTGCACTGCCCACAATTGGTAGCCACTAGCCACACAGGTATTTAAATTCAAATTTAAATTAATTAGAAATAAATAAAATTTAAAATAAAGTTCCCCAGTCACACAAGCCACATTTCAAGTATTAATAGCCTTATGTGGCTGGACTCTCCCATGGGGACAGCACAGATGCCAAATATTTCCATCATCACAGACAGGGCTGTGTCAGTACAGAAAATGCACTCACCATAAAAGAAAAAGTGGTAAGCTGGACTTCACTGAAAACAAAAACTTCAATTCATTAAAAGAAACCACGAGGAAGATGAAAAGGCAAGCCTTAGGCTTGGAGAAACGTCTGCAATATACACACTGAATAAACTATGTGTATCAGGAATATATTTTAAAAGCTCCTTACAAATCAATATAACAAGTTCAAAAACCCAATTTTAAAAATGGGCAAAAATTGAACAGGTAATTCACAAAAGAAGATATACCAAAAGGTCAATAAATACATGAAAATACCATCTGTCATCACTTCTCAAGGAAACGAGCCAGGGCAGGCCAAGTGCTAGCAAGGAGGCCGAGCAGCTGGGCCCGGGGGGCGCTCGCCAGAGTGCAGGGGTGCTGCACCTCAGCCCGCTGGGTGACACCTGCCCCATGAGCAGCGACCAGTTAGTTAATAAAAGAAATGAAAACCTATGTCCACAAAAACACTTTTGCAATAATGTTTAGGATAATTATATTCATATTAGCCTCAGAATGGAAACGACCCCATGTCCATTCGGAGGAGAAGGTTATGACCGAATTGTAGTGTATTGATACAACGGAATACTCCAAGGCAAATAAAAGGAAATGAGCTGGTGCTACCTGAAACCCACTGATGCATCCTAAAAGCATCAGGATGACTGAACAAAGCTGGAGAGAAGGAACACGTACTGTAGGGGTCACTTATAGGACGTTCAGGAGCAAAACGACCCCCCGGGGACCACTCAGAACGTGGCTCCTTGAATGGGGGCATCGGTGGAGAGGGACAGAGCAGAACCCTTGGCTGTGAAACGCTCTGTACCTCGACTTATGTGATGGCTACGTGGTGAACGCTTCGTCGAGGCACAACAAACCATACTCTTAGGCTCTGTGCATTTCCCAATATGTAAAATACACTTCAACTGAAAACAAATGTATTCACGACCACACATGGCAAGAGCCAGGCAAGACTTACAGATGGGGACAGCGTGTGTACTCTGCAACCTTCAGAAACACAGAATTAGGTGTCTGCCCTCCTCGCCATGCCCTTGGTAAAATATCCAACTGGGCACAGACCCTCCCTGGACCAGGGGTCGGCTGGAGAGCAGGGGCAGGCGGGAGCGTGTCTGGCCAAGCCTGCCCTCTGGACAGGGAGCCGGGCAGCTCGGGAACAGGGCTCCAAAGGGATCAGGGAGGAACAGCGGAGACTTCGGGGAGGCACTTGAGCCTGGCTCAGCCAGGTGCCAGGGGGGCGGGCAGGTGCCCCGGTGGTGTGGGGTGCGGGGTTGGGGGGCCCTGGACAAGCAGCCAGGACCAGAGTTCAAGGATGAAAGTGGGCGCCATGTGAAGCCGTGCACCCGGAGCTCCCCCGGCGGGCAGGACTTACAGCACCACAGGCGGCCATCGTGCAGCCGCATGGATGAGAGGCCGCCACGCGGCAGCTGGAACCTGCTGTTGACCCGCAGCGTGCTCACGTTCCAGGCCAGCACCGTGCCGTCTGCGCTGCACGAGTACACCTCGCTGCTGGGGCAAACACACGTGCACACATGTTTAATTTAGGGCCTTGGACACCCTGCAAATGTTTTAGTAAAGGAAAGCACAGATATAATCACCGCTGAATAAAGTATTCACGGCACGGCATGTAAGTGGCCTGGGAAACCCGCTAGTCATGCTGCAAGAGCGATTCTGTCCCACCTCACTCCGTGTTTGGCCTGGTCTGCACAGCAAGCTCCCAGCAGTGAGCAAGGCAGACAGGGCCAGCCCTCGGGGACATGCGTTCCCCACACGGGTGAAGAGGTGGGTAGCGAAGGGTGAGGGTCAAACTGAGCAGGTAGCAAGGTGGAGAGAGGCAGTGGTGGTCTGGGGAATTTCGGATGGGGGCTCTGAGAAGCCAAGAGAGGCATGAGAGGGTTCTCGGCTGGCCTGGGGACCCTGGGCGCCTCTGATGGGGAAGCACCCCTGGGAACCAGGGCCCAGCTCTGGTCTGTGGCTCCCAGCAGTGCCCCATGCTCCCTCTGAAGGTTCTACTAGAGTCAAGCGGCTGTGTTGGCAGGGCAGGGTGCTGGCTGGACCTTTCTGAGGGAAAGTCAGCCGCGATGGGTTTAAACTGCGGGCAGCTGAGACTCAGAGCCATGGCCTGCAGGAAACGCCGGGAGCCCACCGGCCGCCAGCGCGGTCCCAGGGAACCCGAGGGCACCTGCCGGCCTGCGAGCGGCTTTGGAGGGGGGGTCCGTGGTGCCAAAACCTTGGCCCAACGGTGAAACCTCAAGCACTGTCCTGCCCACGGCCAGGTTTCTGACTTCAGGGGGAAGGGAGAGCTGGCAGCAGTGGGCACTGCCCGTGGAGGGGTGTGCCCTCACCAGGCCCTGCAGCAGAGGCCCCCTGGGAGCACCTGTCCACGGGGCCTTACCTGGGGGCCTGCCTCCCGTCCTGGCCCACTAGGCCAGTGATGCTGGCGCGGTGGTCGGTGAGCTGCTTGTTGCAGGACATGCTGTGCACGTTGATGATGTAGATGATGGAGTCCTCGGAGCCCACCCACACCTGGCTCGGCTCGGCCATCACCATGCAGTTCTGACAGGCAGGGCGGGAGACTCGTCAGCACCGGGCAGGGCGCTGGGACGCCCAGGCCCGCAAGTGGTGCTAGACTTCAGGAAACTAGAAATTAAGGACTAAAACATGTAGGAGTTGGAAAGCCACACGAACATGTGGGGGACAGCTCTGCTTGGCACCCCCCGAGCACACAGAGTGCAAACACCTGGGGAGCAGCGCCCTCCGCCTCACCGCTACTCCTGGAGCAGGGGTCGGACACCCGCAAACTTACAGGTGCAACACTTGACTGAAAACAGGAGAAACGTCTCGATTTTCCAGATACAAGCAGATTTGAAAGAGCAAAACTTTTATCATGTTGGAGGTATGCTGAGGACAATCTGTAATACTATTTCTGATCAGTATAATGGTGGTTAGTTGTTATGTGTCTTTAAATCAGAAGACAGAGCTCACAAACATTGATAATTTAATTTTACCAATGAATATTCTCATAATTTACATAAGGACGTTAACTTGCTAATTTCAGAATTAATTATTCCTTGAAAAAACTGTGTTTTTTGGCATCTACCTGAAGATTGGTATAGTTTTAATAAAATGTCTTTTTTCAGTTGCCCAAAGAGAAGAAAGAAGTCTTAGATTAAATTATTTTGCACTTCAAATTTCAGATGAGGCAACAATTTTCTTGAGATAATTATGCCGATTTCTTCCTGTTAAATGGTACAAAATATCTCTGTGAAACTAAGAGGAATACATTTTCACATACCTGGGGTAACTTATTGTTTAATTAAATGTTAGCCAGCCTAACTGGAGGGTAGCAGAGACTGCTACAAATGCAGCCTTTTGCTTTTATTTTAATTAGGATTTTAAAAGTTATTCTATATCATTGAAAAGCCTTTGAAATGCTAGTAACTGAGAACCAAGAGAAAAAAATTTAGTAAGAGTGATTTCTTTAATTTCTTTCTTTCTTTTTTCTTTTTTTGGTTTGGTCTAAAACACTATCAGTCTTTTGTAAATACTTTTGATTTAATGTATCTTGGATCCTGTTATTTTATCAACTGAGACTCACTATTTGCATATGAGAAAATAGGGAGACAAAGCAAAGCTGTGGCAGGTTCTGGTCTCTGGCTCACCTGCATTTTGCCATCCAGGCGTCTGAGAGCCGCCCCCACCCTCAGCAACACGTATTTGAAACCTCAGTGTCCCTCTTTTCCAGCAGTTTTCAAAAGCATGCATCGTGCCCCGACTCGCTTTATTATTTTTAGGTGACATAACACAGCCATCAAAATCGATAGTAAGTAGTGCCGAGTTCTTCGGTGTGTGAACTTCACTGCAGCGTTGCTTCCACACCAGGCATGGAAGCTGTTTCCTGAGCGTTCTCTCGGGCTAAAGGGCGTCCCCAGCAAGGTCCCCCGGGAAGCGGCTTCTTTTCCGTGAGCTCAGAGCGTCATGGACGGGATGAAGTCCACCAGAATATACACGTGTGAACACGAAAGTGCTCCAACGTGCAAAACGCACCTTAGCCTGGGGCGGTGCAGTAGCAGATGCCCGAGACACTGAGTTTAAAAACAGGTAATGGGAAGTCTGATGAGTGCAATTAATTGAAAATATGGAATAGTCTAACAGCTCAAATTTTCTTAGTCAATTAAAAAAGAAAATGAGAATACGTTCTGTTGTTTTAAGCCCTCTGCTTGTGACAACAGCCCCTGGAAACTACTAGAAGTAACAAGGTTAAAGTTCAGAAGAATATCTTCATGGATGTGACTGACAAAGAACATACAAAGAATGCCTGCAAATCAACAAGACAGGAAAGGACACGAGAAAACGGGCGGAGGATACACGATTCCCGGGAGGGGTCCATCCAAGGTCAGCCACCGTAAGAAAAGATGCCCAGACAGACGGGGGCCTGGGGAGACGTGGAGGACAGTAGTGGGGGAGCCTGAGTTCTGTACCTGTAAGATGGGGTGAGGCCTGCATGTGGTAAGGAGTTGGGCACTGTTAATTATAGGCCGTGTATGTTTGTATGCACATGCACACATGCACACACAGGCACCCCAGCATCACCTACAGTCAGGTGAGTCGCCTCCTGGGGGGCAGGGCCGGCTCTAATGGACGCCCCTCCTCCAGGTGACATGAAGCTGTGGGCAAAGAGCCCCCCAACACCGAGGGGGGCTGAGTAAGTATTGGCTGTGGGGTGGCCACCAGGTGTACAGAGAGAAACAGTCCATCTACACAAGGGTCCGTCTGCTCCTTTCGGTTCTGTCCCCCACTTTCTGGAATGTGAAAGTGAAAAGGGGGGCACACAGGAGGGACAGGGACTCAGAAGGGTGTCTCAGAAAGAGCCGGAGGGAAGTGAGGACACGCTGGGCCTGTAGGGTCCTCGGCAGCTTCCTTGGAAGTGGGGCCTCGAGACCTGTGGGTGCCGCCCAGTCGGCCCTGCCAGGGGGACCCCTCTGGGGGTGAGCCAGTCCTCGCCCCTTTTTAAGTGGTCCCCTCCCCTGGGGACACCCCTGCAGTTGCAGTGAGTCTGAACCGCCGAGCCCCAGGGAGGAGGATGGGGTGGAGCACGGTGGAGTGCTCCGGTGCTCCCAGAGGCGGGGGCAGGCCCGGGAACACCTGCTGGTGGCGAATGCTGGGAAGGGGGGACAGACCCGAAGGGCCTCAGCCTCGTCGAAGCACCCCAGCTGCTCGGAGTATGCAGTGTACCCCCGTGAACAACTCGGTCTGACTCCCAGGAGAGGACAGCACTCCCTGTAGGGAGGCAGCAGGGAACCCCAGGGCATCGTTAGCAGGGGCTGGTGCAGGAGAGCCTGGCGCAGGGGACTGTGCCGGCTGACTTCAGTTTGCCCCCATCCCCAGGAAGTGGGAATACCGGCAGGGAGGGGCCACCAGGGAGCCCGGGGACCCCACGGGACAGGGAGAGCGGGCTGCGTCCCCACGGCTCCTGACGGTCTCCTGACAGAGAAACAGCAGGGACTGGAAGAGTATTCCCAGTTGACCTGGTTATAAAACTGCAGTGAAGAAGCTGAACTTCTTTGCCTAAAAGCTGTGACTTCCAGGACTGCAGTGCAATGACGGACACTGTGGTGAGCTCTGCAAATGCAGTGGCCCTGGACAGTGTTCTCTGCTGCCTGCAGCACGGCTGAGGGGAGGTCACCAGGGGCCACCGGCAGCGCGGAGCCACCTCCTCAACGGAAACCCAGCATCCCACAGAGCACCGAAGGCGTGGGTGCCACTATTTCAGCGCACGTGTGGACGGGCTCAGTGGCTTCCAAGGAAGAGCATGGAAAGTGGGGGGCAGCAGCTTCCCAGGGGTGAACCTGGCAGGCACCCCCTTCCCCGAGCGAGGAGGGTTAACAGCCCCAGGGAGAGGCCTGCTGCTGCCGGGCACCCTCCCGTAGGGTGTGGGGAGAGGGGTGCTTCCCCTCGGCGGGACCCCTCCCCAGCCCACTGCCCCAGAGTGGGGGCATTCGGCAAGACCTGGCCAGTGCTCCAGACCGTCGGGGACCAGGGGGAACTAAAGGCCACGTGGAGCCGGGGGGTCTTGGAGACACTGGAGGACTCCACACCAAGGGGGGAGCTCAGCAAACAGCAGGTGCCTATGCGGGTTTCCTGGCTGCGACAGATGCCCCACAGTAATGGGGGCATCTGCAGCGGGGGAAGCTGGGTGCGGGGGGCCCGGAAACACGCCCTTTCCAGTAAAGCTGAAACTACCCCAAAACAAAAGGTTATTTAATTAAAAAAAAATCAATCAGTCTAAAAACTCAAAGAATTGAGGTTCCTCAATCACAAGATTGTGATACCACGCAAATTTGATTTAAATCGGACTTAACTGCCAACCTCAAATATGTTAAAATAATTCCAAATATCTGCTTCAGATCAGGCAGATGTCCCTGCAAGCGTACAGCAGTGCTGCCTCACGGTATTGAAGTCTATCTGAGGGTGGGTGTGGGGTTGAAGCCATTCTCTTCTCATGTAAATAAGAATATTTAAGTAAAAGGATGGGATGAAACTTACATTTAATTTAAAATCTCAAACTAAAAATTAAAGCCCTCCAGTTTGGCAGCACTTGAGCAATATTATGGAATAACAGGTGTCCCACTGTCCTACGTGGGTTGAAAAGCCCATGTTCCAAAAGCCACAGCTCAATCCGGAAGCCAAGGTCCGGAGCTCAAGCATCTCACTCACCAATTTAGAAGTGCCCACTTTAAAGCAGTGCTGGTAAACGGTCCACGAGGACGCGTCGAACACGATCACTTTGCCTTCATTTAACGCGCACCATAATTTGGGGTGAGCATCTTCAACTTTTTCTGCTGGGTCAAGATGCCCTAGAGAGGAAAGAACCCGAGATGTTTACAGGAAGCCTCTCGACGCATGAGCAGGTGACCTGCACCGTGGTTCAGGCGCTCCCTGGGTGCCAACCGGGCACTGGTCAAACCGGGGTGGGCACAGCCGGCCCGGCCCGCGATGGCTACCTGAGCTCAGCGCCTCTCTTTCACGTTCTCTAAACGGTAGTCGCTTATGCTTATTATTGTAATGGTAACAACTCCACTCTGCTTGTGTGAATCCATAAAAACGCTCAAGCCCTGATGCTCAGGGGAACAGATTTCAGGCCGCCAGGCCATCTGTTCTCGCTTCATGTAACAACAGACTGTGTCTCCCTCTGGAAACCTGGGTGACACAGACTGGCTCAGTGCGTACCGGGCAGAGAACCCCGCGTTTGATCAGTCCCAGGTTCATCGCAAAAGGCTGTACCTTTCCTGTCTCGATGCTGTCAGAATTCGGTATCACGGCTAAGCTGCCTTCGAAAGCAAGTTGAGAAATGTTTCTTTTCTTTTCGTAATCTCTGGAGGAGTTTGTGTAAATAGGGATATTGCTTCCTTAAACGCTGGGTAGAATTCACTGCAGAAACCATCTGGGTCTGCAGTTTTCTCTGCGGAAAGGCTCCTAATTACTGATTCAAGTTCTTTACTAGTTACAGAATTATTTCACTTTTCTATTTATTCTGGTTCCAGTTTTGGCAGGTTGTATTTTTGTAAGAGTTTGTCCATTTTATCTGTATTTCAAGTTTTTTATCATAGAAGTTTTGCAAAACCCTCTTATTATCCTTTATTAATGTTTCTAAAATCCTGTAGTGAAGGCTCCTTTTCACTCCTGGTATCAATTACTTGTGCCTTCTCTCATTTTCCTTTTGACGTGCCTTGCTAGGAAATTATCATTTTATTTGTCTTCTCAGAGAAACAGCTTCCAGCTTTGTGGATTTTCTCCACCGTGTTTGTTTTCTTTCTCACTAAGTCTTTCATGGTTATTCCCTTCCTTCTACATTCATCAGGTTTAATTTGTTGTTCTCCTTCTGATTTCTTTAGATAAATCTTTAGATCTTTGATTTTCAGCCTTTCTTCTTTTCTAATCTAATCCCCACTGAGGCATTACTCCTGTTTATATATGGTCAGTGTTAATTTAGATTTACCCACTTACTTATTTGAAAGTAGAAATTTCCCTTTAAGCACAATTTTAACTGCATCCCGAAGGTTTTGATTTGTTGTGTTTCCATTATCACTCAGTTCAAAATATGTTCTAATTTTCATTGTGATTTCTTCTTTGACCCATGGGTTATTTGGAAATGTGTCTCTTAACTTCTAGATCTATGTTATTGATTTCTAGCTTAACTGCATTGTGGTTAGAGAACGCACTGTGTACAATGTCGGCCCTTTAAAATTGCTGGCACTTGCTTTATAGCATCAATTTTGGGAAGTTCTCTTGTACAACTGAAGAGGGTGTGTATTCTGAAACTGTTTGGTACAGTGTCCTCTTCAAAATTCATTAGATCACGCTTGCTAATCATGTGTTCAAATCTTCTATATCCTAACTAAATCATCTATTTCATCAGTCACTGAAAGAGGGTATGTTAATTTCCCACTATGTAATGTTTCAAAAGGGTAATTATCTTTTAGAGATACATACTGAAATATTTATGGATGAGATTCCATGACGTCAAAGACGTGCATGAAAATAACCCACCGGCAGGGAGAGGGAAGGGAACGTTGGTGAGAGTAGAGGAAGTAAGATTGGCCATGGCTGGGTAACTACTGAGTCTGGGTGACAGCTGCATTCAGGTTTTAGTATAGTCTCTCCACTTTTATACACGTTTGAAATTTTCCATAATTAGATTTGTTTCCCACTATTATTTGGGATTTGTATGTTTATTTTTTGGATTCTGTTAATTATTGCCTTATATATTTTGAGGCTATGTTATATTTAGGTGCATATAAATCAAAACTTATTTTACTCTCTGGAGAACTATACTTATTTTCCATTTCAAATGTCTTTAATCATCTCTGATGATGCTTCTTACCTTACAGTCTTCTTTGTCTGATATTAAGATACCTATATCAGCTGATTTTGGTAGTGCCAACACAGTTTATTTTTCAATCCATTTACTTTAGAAATTCCTGTACATTTACATTTTAGATGTGTCACTTATAACACCATATAGTTAGGTTTTGGCTGTGGTTTGGTTTGGTGTGGTATTTTGGTCTTTGAGCAGTCTGCAAGCTCTTTATCTTCTCAATGAGCTATTTAGTCAGTTTACAGTTAATGTAATTATGGATATATTTGGATTTAAATCCAAGATATTACTAAGTAATCTATCTTATATGCCTCATGTTCACATTTCTCCCTTCTTGCCTTCTTTCGGATTTATTATTTTTCATTTTTAATTATTCCACCTTTCCATCCTCTACTTTCTTGGTAGTTAATTATTTTATTATGCTCTAAGCAGTACCTCAGGGCCTAGATGTTCAATATATATGCAAGAACTGATTAGTACTTTTACCTCTTCCCATAAAATGCACAATCTCAGGACACTTTTAACATCACTCTTACCCTATCTGTGTGCTATAACCGTCACATATTTTAACTGTGTAAATTTAACTCCCGTCACGTTATGTTTTTATGTAGTCATTATTTCTTTAGATTTACCTACAGATTTATTATTTTAATTGCACTTCATTCCCCTGCATCTCTGATCTTCCCACTGGAATTATTTTCCTTCTGTCTAAAGAATACCATTTGGTATTTGCTTTAATGTGGGACTACTATTGATGAATTTTATGTTTTTCTTAGTCTAAAAACGTCTTTATTTCTCCTTCATATCTGAAAGATATTTTTGCTGGGTACATAATCCCAGGGTGGCAGTTACTTTCTTTTGGCACGCAGAAGAAATCATTCCGTTGTCTTCTGGCTTCCACTGTTTCTATCGAGAAGTCAGTTGCTGATATTATTGTTCCTCCTTTGAAAGTAACGACCTTTAACAAAGTCTTCTTTTAAGATTTTCTTTTTCTCTGTTTCTCGGCAGTTCTACCATGGTTTGCTTGCTTCTTTTTTATTATCATGCTTGGGGGTTTATAAGGCTTTCTGAAACCGTGGCTTGATGTGTTTTAGAAGTTTTGAAAACTTTTCAGCCATTATCTCCTCAAATATTGACTATGCCCCATTTTCTCTCTCCTCTCCTACTAGGATTAATTTGTATGTATTTTAGATCTTTTCACTCCGTCCCACAGATCTGTTATACTCCTTTCTTTATTTTCCACCCTTTTGTCTCTCCATGCATTACTGGATATTATCTTCTATCTTACCTTCCAGTTTAATTTATCTGTGTCTAATCTGCTATTAAACCCATCTACTGAGTATTTTTTAACTCTAGAGGTTGATTTTTTATAACTTGGTTCTCTTATGAAATTTTCAAACTTATATTTTATTTCCTTAAAGATAGAAATAATAGTTATTTGAAAGTCTGGATCTCCATTATTTAGATCTCCTGTGGAATTCTTTCTACCATCTATTGTTTCTCTTGATTTTTTGCTCACATTATCTTGTCTCCTTGCATGCTTGATTATATTTTATTCAAAGATAGATAGACAGACAGACAGACAGACAGACAGACGAATAGCTAGATAGATAATTTGTGGACTAGTATGAGGTTATATCCCTCCAAGAAGATCTACCTCTGCTTCTGGGAGGGTCCAGGAGTACAAGCAATCCCAGATCACTTTAATCCAGTGTTTCTCAAGTTTTTCTCATTATCACCTTCCTGAGGAGAAAAACTAATTTGAGGTCTCCCTAACGAGAGAAATATTAAATACTAAGGAATAAGGTTTTGTTGAGTAGGAATGAATTTAGGAGGGTCACAAACCTATAATATTTAAGAATTTTTTACCCACTCAAGAACCAATTTTAGCCTCCTTGGGGGAGACCCTGACCCCACTGGGACTGCAGGCTTTAATCCCATTCCTTACTGGGATAATTTGAAGCTGGACTTTAGTGCCTGAGGGCTAGGCTACTTCTAGTTTCCTTAACTCCTAAATCTTTTGAAGTCCCAACCCAAATACCAGTACTCCCCTTTCTTGGCAGGTTCTGCACCCCGGTTTTGTCCCTGTAACCCCATGGGGCTATTGGGAGCTCTACTCAACTTCCTAGCTGCTCAGCCAGGTCTTGAAAATTGGCCGACACTCCATGGCAAGAAGGAGCCCCACTATTCCCCCTGGTTGTTTTTCACATTTAGTCCTGCCTTTCTAGTTGATCTCAGGGGGACGGCTGGTTGAATCACCTTGTCCATTATAACTAGAAGCCCAGAGGCCACTCATTTTTAATTAAAGGGAAAGTAGGAAGCAAGTCAATTGGATATAAAAACACTCTGTTTATTCAGATGCCTTGATGGAAAATGTCTTGCTCTGTGATGTTAAGAAAAGTTAATTTTATTCTAGTGAACGAAACAAAGAGCCTTCATTAGATAACTCAAGTGAGTCTCAAGCAGATGAGAGTTGACTGTGCTCCATTCTCATCCACATTGCTTCTTGGGTTTTCCCGACGCTGAGTGGAGAATAAAAACTCTCTTACTGGCAAATTGTTTTACTACAGAGCCTCTCGTCACCCATCTGAAACTTACCCCTCCGTGTTTGTGAATCATCATACAACTGTGGGAAGTCATAAAACATGAAAAGTGGAGGAGATAACGACAGTTCATCAATGATGCTTATTGCTAGTTACTTCAGGCATGAATGAACTAAAAGAAAGTTACTGGATTTTACAATTCTTTTTACTGTGTAGAACAAAAAAGACAAAGTTCCTTTGTCTTCCAACACTATAAAACCCTCAGTGCTGCCGTTCTTTACAAATTGGGATTAAACAAAAGTGTTTTGACGGTTTCAAATCTACAACACAACGGGGACTTGTGTTTATACTTGGACACTTGTCAGCACCAATTTCTTTCTCCTTTCATCATCCTATTGCAACTTGTAGGAAACTGGAAAGTTTATGTATAGAAGGAAGAATATACTATCCCTCCAAACAGAAAAGGATTGTATTGTAATCCATTCAGATCAGTAAAGGTAACACATTTGTACAATTTCTAAGAAAATAAATATCTGAGGTGGAATCATTTTATCATCGTGACAATGGGCTCAGATTAAATAACTTCCACGTGAGATAGTGTGAGTGAAGGTGCTTTATAAACTGCAAAATGCTATTCGAACATAAGGGATTATTACTTCTGAGTATAACTTATGTGCTGAACTCCTGCCCCATTTCAGAATCTCTTACAGACTTCCCCACAGCACTAGCCGTATGGGGTGACAGTCACCGTATCGCTCAGGATTTCCCCCCAAAAAAGCAGAAAAACTCCTCGTCCCCATTTGCTCTGTCTTGCTACCTCCTCTTTCACTTCAGGGCTGGCCCTGCACATAAATCTAAACTTATCAGATGGTTATTTTTTTAAAATAGCAACAAACAAAATACCTCTTTACCTGGGGTGTACAGCAAGACGTCAATGGCTTGAGGGAACGTTTCTCCTGCAGAAGGATTTATTTTGTGCTTCAGTGTCTCTGAGGTGGTTTTTGGAACGGCCATGGGCACTAAAAGGCAAACACCATGAATATTAGTTCACTGGGCCTGATGACGCTGATTCCCTGTTAGCCTCAGAAATTCTGCTTCCTTTAAGATATTAGCTTTTGGATAAAACTCTGACACATCTGACTACAAAGCTCTCTTTAAATCTGGACACCCTCCTTGCTCATCTTTTTACAAACTACTGATGAAAGGAGTGGAACTAGGCGCGTGTTTTCCAGTGCTTGCCCTGTTTGGTGCAGGCGCGGCACCTCCTCGCTAGGAAGCTCTATCGGCTGCTCCCCAAGTACCCTTAGCCTTTGCATCGCACCCAGCAAAGAGGAGATTCAAAACGTTTCTCAAAACTAAAATTTCCGAAGACGGACCCCAGAGAACTAACCCAGGAGCAGTTTCTCACCCTCCACCGGCTGACATTTGGGGCTGGACACTCCCCTACTAGCAGGGATGTGCTGCTCCAGGTGAGACGGTCAGTGGCACCCCTGCCCACCACCCACTTAACGCCAGCAGCTCCCTTCTGGCTGTGATGAAGGTGGCAGACACTGCCGAACGCACCGCCCAGGCGGGGAGAGCAACACCAGCCCCACAAGAGAACCACTGTCCCTGAGCACGGCCTTCCACCCTCCTTTCTCGCTGTGCAACCCAACCGTGTTTCCAGACAAACCCCTCAAACTGCCTCCTTTTCACAGTCTATGGGACTCCCCCTTCTGCTGGACCCCCCCTCCCCCCACCACCTTCAGAGCCTTGCCTGTCACCTAATCACGCAGTCCCGGCAGCCTTCGGGGAGCTGTTCACCAGGTATGGCCAAGAACTTCTGTGACCTCATCTCTTTTACATCCCACAATTATCCTCATTTAAAAAAAAGAAGATGAAAACCCTGGAACGCACAGGTGCTAGGTGAGCCACTGCAGCTCGCACAATCAGCAGCTGGTCGACCAGGACCCCCGGGGGTCTGCCACCCTGCTCACCTGCCACATCCACCAACACCTCTTCACCTGCTGCTCTGGACTGTTGGATCTCATGTTGGCCTTTCATTTTGTATATTTTAGACTTTCCATCATGAATAAGACCATAGGCTAGTAACTTAAGCCAAGCATCATGTGCTGTGGAGCGTATCTTCACTTATTAAGCTTAACACGTAGGAAAACGTTTCTTGATTTATTATCAAGGAGCAGTAATTCGGGTGTGTTTTGTGACACTAACTCTAGACGGTCTCCTGCTGTAACGGAACAAGATGGGCACTAAGTGAGCTGAGCTGCCTTCAGTTGTATATTACTACGGTGGCTCTGTAAACCGTTTGCAGAGGAATTAGAAGGCTTTTCTATCAATTCTTGGCACAGATTAGGCGTGAGTTGGGAGTGATATAAACAGCTGAAGTGGAGTGTTTATTTGATTTTGTTCCTAATTAAGGAAAACAAAAAGATGGTGTAGTTTCTGATCCCAGGACTTCATGCCACCCTGGCAGGTTTCGTGGCGACGTGAGGCCCTGACCGTCGGACTGCGGCCTCCACTCACGGCCCCCCGAGAACACTAGGCAGGCGGTCTGGGGCCCGGAGGCTTCAGGGATCAGAGGCAGATGTCACAAAGCAGCAAACTGGGCCACAGTGAATAAACACACAACTGGGGTTCATTCTGTATAATTCCAGGACAACAGTTTTTAAAAACCACAGTCTTCCAGGTACATAGCCAAGAGAAATGAAAACACGAGAGCACACAGAGCTGCACACAAATGTCCACAGCAGCATTATTCTTAAGAGCCAAGAGGTAGGGACGACCCAAACACTCATCAGCTGATGGATGAACAAATAATGGATAAACAAATAAACAAACGACGGATAAACAGATAAACAAAACTGTGGTCTAGCCATGCTGTGAACTGTTACTTTTCAGTAATAAAAAGAAGCACTGGTGCATGCCACTGCCGCAACATGGAGGAATCTTGAAAACATTCTGCTAAATGGAAGACGCCACAAAGGACACATACAGTAGCATTCCATTTCTATGAAGTGCCCCAAACAGGCCAACCCACAGAGACAGAAAGTAGATTGGGGGGTGCCAGGGGCTGGGAGAGTTGGGGAGACGAGGGGGTGACTGCTAAAGGGAAAGGGGTTTCTCTTTGGGGTGATGAAAATGTTCTAAAATTGACTGTGGTGATGTTGCATAACTCTGTGAATACACTAAAAACCACTGACTGGTCCAATTCAAATAGGTGAACTGTATGATGTGTGAGTTAAAATAACACAGTGATAATACTGTGAGCCATTGATTGTATAGTCTGAATGGATTGTATGCAGTGTGGATACATCTCAGTAAGTTGCATTAAAAATAATAAAGTAGAAAAATAAAGAAAATTAGAAAATAAAGCACAAAACGGTACATACAAACAAAACTAGACGTCATTTTTTACAAATATCCTCACTTTGCTCTTTTGCATTTCATACATTAATTTTATATTGTTGGTTTAATTTGACAAATGTTAGTTGTGGTAGGTGTGTGTTAACAGAAAGAAGCATGCTGCAAAGGAGAGGCTGAGCCCACTTATAATTGTGCCTAAGAGTCTCCCCGAGTGCCTCCTTGTTGCTCAGATGTGGCCCTCTCTCTCTCTAACTGAGCCACCTCGGCAGGGGAACTCACTGCCCTCCCCCCTACGTGGGAACTGACTTCCAGGGGTGTAAATCTCCCTGGCAACGCAGGATATGACTCCCGGGGATGAATCTGGACCCAGCATCGTGGGATTGAGAACATCTTCTTGACCAAAAGCGGGAAGGAAAATGAGACGAAATAGTTTCAATGGCTAAGAGGTTTCAAATGGAGTCGAGAGGTCACTCTGGCGGACATTCTTACGCACTATATAGATGACACCTCTTAGATTTTGAAGTATTAGAATAGCTACAAGTAAATACTTGAAACTATCAAACTCCAACCCAGTAGCCTGGACTCCTGAAGATGATTGTATAACAATGTAGATTGCAAGTGGTGACAGTGTGATTGTGAAAACCTTGTGGATAGCACTCCCTTTAGTGTATGGATGGATGAGTAGAAAAATGGGGACAAAAACTAAATGAAAAATAGAGTGGGATGGAGGGAATGGAATGCTTTGGGTGTTCTTTTTTACTTTTATTTATTTATTTTTTTGGAGTAGAAAAGTGTTCAAAAGTTGATTCTGATGATGAATGCCAAACTATATGATGGTACTGTTAATAGCTGGTTGTACACCATGGATGACTGTAGGATATGTGAATATATCTCAATAAAACTGTATAAAAAAATAGCAACAAGCAGTCCTCTCTATATTCTCTACTTCTTTTATGCAAATCACAAGACAGGAGGTTTTAGGGATCATTTAAAAATTAAAACAAAATTTAAATAGAAGTAGCTAAAATAGCTGTATAAAGTGATTCTTACCCTTTGCTATTTTCTTGACTTGAAAAATCTCCCCCACCCCCAAAATACTGAGAAACTTGCAATCGGTTCTAAGGGATAAAACAAATGCCAACCCGATAAAACCACACGGGACCGTCAGGCCCATGCCGGCCTGCCGCGTGCCCGCTCCTCTTACTTTCGTTCTTCATCTTGTCAAAGTGTGATAACTTGGAGGCAGCGTAAATGGCGCCAGGTGACTGCAGCGTGCCCACCACCGCGTCCATCAGCAGCACGTTCGTCAGCGCCTGCTGCACGTACTGCGGGTCCTGGGAAGGAAGCGGTAACCGTGAGGCGCGGTGGTGTCCCGGAAAGGATCACTGGCAACGACGCGATTTCTCAGAACAACAGGAAGGGTTTAAATGAACGATACACTGAGATTCGATGTCACGTCATTTTGTCCCTCTACCCCAGTTAGGACACGTGTTGACTGTTTATACCAGGAGTCGGCAAACATGCTGTGTAAAGGACCAGGGGCCACATGGGCTCTGTCACAGCTACTCAATTCTGCCACTGTTGCCCCAAATTTACAATGTAAATCAATAGGTGTGACTGTGTTCCAATAAAACTTTATTGACAAAAACAGCCCACCGGGCCCCGGCCCTTTGCTTGACTACCCCAGTTTATGCTAAATAAAGGGAAAGATTTGCAGACAGTAAAATCAAATGGCTCATCCAAAAGTCATAGAAAGCTGGAATCTTGGGAAGCACCTGTTTGTACTTCCCGCCCCAAAACAGCCTTGCTCAGCATTCCCAGCCTCAACTCCTCCCTTTCCTGGACTTGTGCACACGGAAGGCAGCTCCCCGCCCCTGGACACCCGGGCCTGCCAGGGCACAGAGCCGATGCAGTGCACCTGCCATCCTCCTTCTCCCCGGGAGTCACCAGAACAGAAGGGGAAGCGAGAGGAGAAGGGGGCAGACGAGGGCCGTCCCTCAGCTCCACCACGCGGCGCCCAACGCCACGTCACACCACCGTCGAAGCCTTCTGGCTGGACCTGGCAAACTCGACTCACTCCCCTCGGGGCGACACCTGCATCCTGAGCCTGCCAGCCACGCACCTTAAGGACTCGGGTGCGGAGCTGAACCTTATCCACACTAAAAAAGCAAAAGCAGCTCCCGTTCCCAGACCTTGTGGTCGTCCGCCAGCTTCTTCCCAGCCCACATCTCCTTCACCATCAAGTGCCAGAGGTCACACTCCGTCTTCAGATTCGCCTCGAAGACTTCCTTTTTGGAGACCATTTTAATTTTTAAGGTGGGTATTCTCAGAAGGAGAAAAGCCACTGTGGTACTTCTGACTTCCTGTAGAGACAGAAAAAGAAGAGAAAGTTCGGTAAATTAACACACTCAAAAAACATTGGGATTAATGTGGTTGGAAGCTGTGTGTGCCCCAGGAGCGATCAGCTGGCCCATCCCTGTGGGTGTGGACACACTGTGGGTGGGCCTGGAGACTGGGTTACTTCAGTGAGGCTGCCCCACATGGTCTTAATCTTCTTACTGGAGTCCTTTATAAGAGGATAAGACAGAGAGGAGACACAAAAAAAGCCCCGGAGGAGCTGTGAGAGGAAGCCACCGAGGCCAGAAGCTGAAGCAAAGAACCCGAGGAAGAGGGGGGGAGCAGCAGACGCCGCCAGGCGCTTGGCCACGTGATGGGAGCTGAGGGTCTCCGGTAGCTGGAATTCACGGGGAAAGCGTCGCCTGATGATGCCCTGATTTGCACATTCCCACGGTCACAGAACTGTAAGTCTGTATATTAATAAACCAGCCCATTTCTGGTATGTTGCATTCCGTCAGCTTTAGCAAACTAAAACAGTGCAAGAAAGAGGTGACGGTGTATCTGAAACTGAAGAGCAGTTGTTCTAAAAACGACGACACTCCTTGTCAGCACGCTCCAAAGGCAGTGCCAAGAGAGCCGAAGGATCTCAGGCTCCAGAGGAAGAGATGGAAGGGGCCATGCCGGCTACTGTTCTACTATGGAGGGCGAAGAAAGGAAGATGGGGAAGGTTAGGGGGACCCCCACCCCGAGAGAGCCCGGGGGCAGCCCTCAGGGCTCACCAGAGCCGAGGCTGCTCAGGACGGAGGAGCGTGGCCCCCTCAGGGCACGCGGAGACCTGCAGCACCCAGAAGCCAGGGAGGCCGGGACCTGAGAGCAGGGCTGCCAGGTGGCCCCAGGTGTGCACGTGGACCCTGCGTCGGGCAGCACCCAGGTGAGGCCGGGTCCCAGCTGTCGGCATCAACAGACAGCCAGACAGGGGTTCTTCTGGTGTCTGAAAATGGCGCCTTCACATCCTCAACCAGCTGGGCAAAGCAGGTGTGCAAAGAACGATGGAAGGAACACAGGGACGGCCGGGATGCACTGCCCTGGCTCTCCACGGCTCTCAGCTGTGCTTTCACTGCTTTTCCGCTCCTATGAATATTCCATAGCTGACTATGAAAACCATTAACATACCAGGTGACTCTTAGCCCTCTCAGATTTGGGAAAATAAAAATAAACATAAGGTATAAGATGAGTCAGGATCAAAATCCAGATTTCCTCAGTGGGAGAAGGACAAACTTTAAAACCTAAGAGCATTTAAATTGCTGTAGAATAAACACACATGCTAGCCAGGAGCTGCCTGGAAAACAGGAGGCCCCGGCAGCTCGCAGCAGCTGACCACAGCAGCCCCTCAGAAAACACCTTCCGGATGAATTCATTCCAAGGATCCTCCTGTTTTCCCTCACAGGAAGCCCAGAGAAGGGACACGTCCACTTTGTCCGTTCCCAATGGCGAGTCAGTTACGTCAGAAACGCGATCACGGATAAACGTGGACGGGTGGACACTGGGCGTGCTGCACATTTTGCACATATCCATCTATTCAGAATCCACCGCGATCCTGCCCTGTGGGCCCCAGAGTTATCCCCACTTTACGGGTGAGGAAACTGAGGCCTGGAAGTTGGAGGAGCGCGGGGGGACCGGACTGGGCCCTGGCTCGGGCCCCTCTTACCTCTATGTTCCTGAAGGTGGAGATCTCCACGTAGCCGGGCCACCCCTCCGTCAGCAGGAACAGGCGCTTCTGCGTCATGGCGATCTTGCCGACGCCGCGGTTCGTCTTGACGGAGCGCGACAGCTTGTAGACGCATTCGTTTTTATCCAGGTGCTCCATCACTGACAGAGGCAGATTCACCTCCTGGGCCTCCGCTTCCGTTTCCTTCCAGCAGGTGTAGAAATCTTTGAATGTTTCCGGGTCAATCTGTTTCTGGTGTCCTTGGTTTTGGAAGAAGAAAAGAGATTTCTTAAGGCCATGTCCCCCAGGTGTGCTTCGAGAACTTCTGCGCTCCCTTAAGAAAGCACGTGCTGCTAGTGCCAGCGCCAGCACTTAGGTCTGTCGGGATCTAAAATGCCTCGGGCCCATCCCCCTCCCCTGCAGCCCTCTCGGGACCCCCAGGAGGGCTAGTCCCGGGGCGATGCTAACCCTGAACAAAGCAGGCCCCTGGCGGCACGCCTCGGCCACTGGGTCCAGCCCTGCCTGCAGCTGGCCCTACCTCGGCATCCTTCCGTTATGTCAGCAAGTAAGTTATCCTTTTCAACCAAGATCATCTTAACTCATACAACAACCTTTACAAACATCCAGTGGGCTCCAGAGTCAGAGGGAGACTGAGTCTGCAGTCCAGCCCCCTGGGGTTTAACGGCGGGACCTCGGATAGGCCATTGAGCAAATCTGTCTCCTTAGCTACAAAACAGAGACGCCGCCCTCCTGTCAACCCCCCCCCCGCCCCGTAAGCCCTGCCACCCCCTCAGCTCCCACTCCACGGTCGGGGAGCCTGCCCACCCTGACGCCATCACACAACCCCCCAGCCTGCTTCGCGCTGCACCCAGAATGACTTTTCTAAAATGCAAACTGGATCTGCTGCTCCCTTGTTCAAACACTTCCAGGCTCCTCGTCTACAGCAGGCCCCCGTGTCCCCTCCTCCTCTTCACACCCCGTGTTCCAGGCCTACAAATATGTCCCTGGAAGGTCAAGGTCATGTGACAACTGGACGATGTGATGGTGTCCAGTTGTTGGCCTGATGGTTACTGTGAGGGCACTTCATGGATGTAAATCGTCAGTTGACTGCATCTGCAGCCAACAAAGGAGACTGCCTGCAGCAATGAGAGGTCCCAGCCGGTCAGCAGAAAGCCATAAAGGAGGAACTGACCACTTCAGCAGAGAGAGAGAAGAATCCCCATCTCTACCGCAGGAGCCAGCTCCTCCTGGGGAATTCCTCAAAACCTTCACCAGAGTTCCCAGCTTGCAGCCTGCCCTATGGAATTAGGACTTGCCCATCCCCACAGCTGCTGAGCCAATTCCTAGAATAAAACTCATAATATATATATATTCTGTCAGTTCTGTTTCTCTGGAGAACCCCGACTAATGCAGTTCTTAAACAGGCCATGTTGTTACACCTCTGCACGCACTTGCACTGACTGCTCAAACCAGAAACCTCTTACGCATCCCTCGAGACCCAGGTAAACATGCCCACGTGCAGCCCTCCCTAACAAGGCCGTCACTCCTGGCCAGCGACCACTATGCTGGGCATGCACATCCATTACAGCGCTGCCGCTCTAGCACCTTCTCTACACCAAGACCCGTGCTAGCACACCCAACCAGGAACACATTTAATCCTCGTGTCCACCCTAGGAGGTGGGCGTGTACGAATCAGGACACAGGCATGGAGAAGAAAGCACCCTGCTGGCAGGCCAGAAAGTGGCAGAGCCCCAACCGGCTGGTGAGCTTGTGCCGCCTTCCCTGCCCGTCCTCAGGGGGCAGGGAGTGTGCCCTCGTCACCCCCAGCCAGGCCAGTGGCCAGGGTCTGAAACGGCCAAAGGGTAGCCAGCACCCCCGCTCGGCCACCTCGGCTCCGATCCCATCACACGGCGGCAACGGTGCCGGTCTCCCGGGGAATCTGCTGTCGCAGCCTCACGACCCTGGGGACAGCCGGGCGCCCCGGCAGCCGTGTGTAAGGGACGCCCTGACCAGCGCCAGGAGAGGACAGCTCCGACCCTTAGCTCTTCCTGACTGCGGGCGTTGCTGGAACTAGGGACTGAACAGAAACGTCAGACTTCATCAGGAATGCCCGTGGGAAGAGCTCCACCACGTGGCGGGATTCTGAATTAATTTTTTTCTCTGTCTTTTCTAATTTGTTTACGATGATTGTATATTATTTAAATATTTTTTTTTTAAATCAGCTCACTGGATTCAAACAAAAAAGAAGCACGATACTATGGGCATCACTACGTACAGCTGTATGATTTCTTTTAGACTTTTTTTTTAACTTAATAAAAAAATTTAAAAACAATAAAAGAACATTTCAAACAAAACAAAACAAAGGAATAAAAAACACAAATAATCTAAAATAACTGCACTGCTTCCAACATGTTCCTCCCTACCCCAGAAAATTAACAAACCATACCAAAACAAAGGAATAAGAAAAATAAATAACCTAAAATAACCATGTTGCTTCCAACATGTTCCTACCATATCCAAGAAAATTTACAAACCATAATCATTCCTGAGCATTCCCATAACATTAAGATTACCCTCAGGAGCTTATCTGTTCTTATTAGATTACCGTTCCCCTTTCACTAGTTGCTGTCTATCTCTAGGTCCCCTACATTCTACAAAATAAAACATTTATTTTACATTTTTCGCAGAGTTGACATTAGTGGTAACATACCATATCTCCCTGTTTGTGTTCTGGCTTATTTCGCTCAGTATTATGTCTTCAAGGTGTGTGCTGGTTTGAACGTATTATGTCCCCCAGAAAAAGCCATATTCTTCGATGCAATCTTGTGGGGCAGACATATTAGTGGGGATTAAATTGGAACGTTTTGGATTAGGTTGTTTCCATGGAGATGCGCCCCACCCAACTGTAGGTGATAACTCTGATGGATAATTTCCATGGAGGTGTGGCCCCGCCCATTCAGCGTGTGCCTTGGTTAGTTTACTGGACATTATAAGCTCAGACAGAAGGAGCGAGCTTGCTACAGCCAAGAGGGACACTTTGAAAAACACAGAGGAGCTGAGAGAGGAGCTGCAGTTTGAAGACGGCCATTGAAAGCAGACTCTTGCTCTGGAGAAGTTAAAAAAGGACAAATGCCCCAAGAGCAACTGACAGTGACATTTTGAAGAGGAGCTGCGGCCTAGAGAGGAATGTCCTGGGGAAAAACCATTTTGAAACCAGAACTTGGAGCAAACACAAGCCACGTGCCTTCCCAGCTAATAGAGGTTTTCCGGACGCCATTGGCCATCCTCCAGTGAAGGTACCCGATTGCTGATGTGTTACCTTGGACACTTTATGGCCTTAAGACTCTAACTGTGTAACCAAATAAACCCCCTTTATAAAAGCCAGTCCATTTCTGGTGTTTTGCATCCCGGCAGCATTAGCAAACTAGAACAAGGTTCATCATGTTGTCATGTTTCACGAGATCGTTCCTTCTGACTGCCGTGTAGTATTCCATCGTGTGTATATACCACATTTTATTTATCCACTCATCTGTTGAAGGACATTTGGGTTGTTTCCATCTCTTGGCAATTATGAATAATGCTGCTATGAACACTGGTGTGCAGATATCTGTTCGTGTCACTGCTTTCAGATATTCCAGGTATATACATGATTTTTAAGAACTAAGTCACTGAAGGAGACAAAGAACGAGGGTGTGCAGCTGCACCGGGGGGCAGGTCCTGGAAGCCCCTGGGTCCCTATGGGGGTCCCCTGTACTCAAGCTGCAAGGCCCGGCGAGCAGGCAGGGCCCCTCCTGGCCTCGTAAAATGGGTCCCCAGAGTTGCCTTCCGTTATGGAAACATTCATTGCAGCTGTGGCTTGGCCCCCACTTCCTCCGGGTTTAGAGGGGCTGGGTTTCAGTCAGGGTATTTGTTATTTCAGTCGCATCAAGCATTTGTTATTTTAATTGGACCTCAAGTTAAACAGGTGAGCAAGGAAAAGCCCAAGAAACAGGAAAACGAGCAGAAATGGGAGAAAATCTGCAAAGCAACTGCTTTAAAAAGTAAGACTCAAACAAGCCGGAGCCAAGGGGCCCGTCATCATCCAGGACCAACCCTGCCCGGTGTGAGAATTAGATTAAATTTAGCTTTCACACAGGACAGGTGTGCCTTGCAGGGTGGGGCAGTTAAGAAATTGGCAGAAGGTTAACAAGACAAACTGTAATCCACAGTCAGTCCCCCTGCTTATCCACCCACTATTCACAGTCAGTCCCCCCTGCTTATCTGCCCACTATCTACTATCCTTGCAAAGTGGAGACTCAGGGTAGAGGTTCCCAAAATAGCCTCATAACTTGTTACCAAACTAGCCCAGACTGGCTCTAAAGAGGCCTGGGCATAACCATTATAGTCAGAGTTGGAGATGTGTTCCAACCTTCCTAATGTTGCAAATTTGGGCAGGAAAGGTATTTCAAATGTTTCCAATTTGGTCCCCCAGCATGTTTCAAATTTGCTGGGCTAGTTAGGCTTGTCAAATACAATGTAACCTCTGGAGTATCCAGCCAATGGAGAAACAGGGGAGGGACTTGCGGTTAGGTGTAGGGAATAAATACTGCTGGGTCTATTGTTTTGGGCGCCAACCCCCACATTTGGTTGGGCCCATTCTTGCAAGACCGTGAATAAATTCTTTTCTTCTCCACAATCGGGTGAGCATTTATTCCTTTTTAGGAATAGTGCTTGTTTCTCACAATTTCTTAGGGGCTCGTCCGGGATCCGAAGCATCAAGGAGGACCCCCAGGGCAGAAGAAGGGAAGGTGCGCCCCGCCGTTTGAGCGGTCTTGGACTCTGTTGTTGGGAACCCACCTCTGACTGCTGGAGAGACCTGCGATCAGACGCTTAGGTCTGCCGATTGTGGACAAGAAAAGGGGAAGGGAAACGTGCCTCGCAGCCACCAGGTAACTCTGTGAACAGACCAGGATAAGAAAACGGGACTATTAAGTATTGCCTTGGTGGTCGGGACATTCTGCTGAGTCTGTGGCTGATCCTGAGGGAAAGACACCCAGACAAGACTCAGAATGGGGAATAGAGGCAGTCGGCCGGCCGGGGATAAAGGGAAGGGGATACCTGTAGTGTCCCCTGGGAACATTCCCCTGGACAGTCCACTGGGGAGGATGTTGAAACACTGGGCCAAAAGTGATCGGACCAAGGGAAAGGATAAAAAGAAATATTATTATGTTTAGACAAGAAAAGCATTTTGCCGCCCAATGTATTCTGGCCAAAATACGGGGCAGATGAGGAATGGCTTTGTGCCAACATTCTGTGTTATGTTAATAAAAAGAAACCTTTTTCCAAGGAGGAATCTGACTATGCCATGTGCTGGCTGCAGGGAAAAGAGACTAGTTTTTATCCCATGAAAGTTAAAAACCGAGATTCACTGAATCTTTAAAAACTAAAACCTGGGATCCTTTGTTAAGCTTTCCCCGCCGTATGTTTCCCCTCCCCCACTGGGGCAGGAACCGTTAAGCCCTGAAGATTCAATGGAGCCAAACCCCGCCCCTGGGGAAGGGGAGGGGCAGTCGGAGAGCCAATCGGTGCCGACTGCTCCACCAGTTACACCCACCCCCAGGTGAGAAAAAAATTGGAACAATGTAAAAAATGATACACAGGAGCTTCCGTTCCCAGAGGCTCCTGAGGAGAGGAGGGTGAGGCTGTATAAACCCGCTGAGTCTCTGTGCCCTCTCAGGGACGTGCCTCTTAGACCAGGGGAAATCGGTTATGTAAATGCCCCATTGACGAGCACAGAAGTAAGGAGGTTCAAGAAGGAAATGAAAGCATTAAACCACCCCCACATTTTGGGTAAGCGCCTGTTCTTGCAAGATCATGAATAAATTCTTTTCTTCTCCACAATTGGGTGAGCGTTTATTCCTTTTAGGAATAGTGCTTGTTTCTCACACCCGTGACAGAACCGGGACCACAGCCTGGCCTCACTGCAACGTGCACGGAGCCAATAGCAGGGCCTTCAGCAGTGTTCTCATCGGCCATTGAGTCTGCTGACCCCACCCTCGCTGCCCCCACCTGCTCACCCACAGGAGCCCGAGGCCGCCGGGGTGGTGGGTGCCCAGCTGCACAACCGCCCTTCCGGGCTCCCTGCAGCCGGGGCCATGTGGTGGGCTCCTGAGCCACGAGAGGTCAGCAGAAGGTGCTGCGTGGACTAGGAGGGGTAGATCCCTTCAAGGCAAGCGGGTACAGGAGCATCTCCTGAGGCAACAGGCCACAGAGGGACGGCAGCGAAGGGGAGAGGAGACAGGTGACACCGGTCCCCGACACACCGAGGAGCCCCCACGCATGGTCCGGGCGTCCCAAGCCGTAAGGACAGAACCCTGGTGGGTTGAGCCTCTGGACTTCAGGCCTTGCAGCCAGTGTGGCATTCGGGTCCTCGTGGAGACCACCCTGAAAGAAAGGGGCGGGGCCTCCTCCTGAGACTCTGAAGCCCCCTTATCCCCCTCACCACCTTTCCGGAGACCCCCAGGTGCTGGCACTCAGGGGCCTTCTGTGAGTCCCTCTGTCTCCCCTCGGACACACAAGCTCCCCCAGGACACGAGGCTGCTCCGGCTTCTCCACGACCCACCACTTCTGGGGCAAGGCAGGAGGCCCGAGAGACACTCGACGAGCACGTACTCCCCCGCGCCTGCCTGGAGAGAGGCTGCGCTCTTCTCGGGGAGAAGCCATCGTCCTTTCGTCCCTGTGTCCCCAACTACAGCTCACAGAGGTGGCCCACTGGCGCTCGGCCGCGCGGGACCTGGATCAGAGCAGCAGGCAGTTCACCGTTTCACCGCGTGGAACTACGTGTGGAGTCCCGGGTGAGCCAACACGGGCCGCCACGTCTGTCCCGCAGCGGCACACTGAGATAAAACGAGTGACAGCAACGTCCTCCAGTGTCCAGCAACTAGGAAGAGATATCTGCCATGCCTACGATCAGCAAAGGGTAAAGCTTCCAGAATTCATACAGAACTTCTTTAAATCAATAGGGAAGGGAACTGTCCCCACGCAAAAATAGGTAAAGCATATGGAAAGGCGGCGTCACGGAAAAAGAAGCCAGAGTGGCTAAGACGCATTTAAACCGATGCTTAGTGTGCCGGTTTGAATGTACTGTGTCCCCCAAATGCCATTATCTTTGTGGTCTTGTGGGACAGACGTTTTGGTGCTGGTTAGATTTGCTTGGAATGTGCCCCACCCAGCTGTGGGTGGTGACTTTGGTGGGATACTCCCATGGAGGTGTGACCCCACCCATTCAGGGTGGGCCTTGATCAGTGGAGCCATATAAAACATGCTGACTCAAAGAGACTGAACGGAGTGCAGCTGTGAGTGACGTTTTAGAGAAGAGCAAGCTTGCTAGAGAGGAGCGTCCTGGGAGAAAGCCATTTTGAAACCAGAACTTTGGAGCAGACGCCAGTCACGTGCTTTCCCAGCTAACAGAGGTTTTTCGGACACCATTTGCCATCCTCCAGTGAAGGTACCTGATTACTGATGTGTTACCTTGGACACTTTATGGCCTTAAGACTGTAACTGTGTAGCCAAATAAACCCCCTTTTTATAAAAGCCAATCCATCTCTGGTGTTTTGCATTCTCCAGCATTAGCAAACTAGAACAGATTTTGGTACCAGAGAAGTGAGGTGCTTTTGCTGCTGAGTCTGTAAATACCAAACATGTTGGAACGGCTTTTTAAATGGATAAGGGGAAGTTTCTGGAAGAATTGTGAGGAGCTTGATAGAAAAGGCCAAAACTGCTTTAAAGAGACTGTTTGTGGAAATATGGACTCTAAAGATACTTCTGATGAGGCCTTGAGCAGAAATGATGAATGTGTTGTTGCAAACTGGAAGAAAGGCGATCCTTGTTTTAAAGTGGCAGAGAATTTGACAAAATTGAGTCCTGGTGTCAGATTGAAGGAAGAATTTAAAAGTGACAACCTGGAATACTTAGCTGAGGAGATCTCCAGACTGCATGTGGAGGAGATACCCTGGCTTCTCCTTGCAGCTTATAGTAAAATGCGAGCAGAGAGAGATAAACTTAGAACTGAACTCTTGGATTCAAAGAGACCAGAAGCTGATCGCTTGGAAAATTGCGAGCTTCCAGGGGGTGGAATCCCAGAAGCTACAGCCCAATGTGAGGATGTAACCAAACATGGAACCCAGCCGCCATTTCAGTACAAGCCAAGATTGGAGATGGAATTATCCAGAAAGGATCTGTGGAAACTCCTATTGTCTGATGGCTTTGACCCCTGTGTGCTTCATGCAAAGCCAACAGAATTTTTGCGAGAACTTTATAGACAGAGCCACTGCCAGTCTGGACTGGAGGAGACAGACAAGGAACAAATTGCAGGAAAAATTTCTTCAAAGACAGAGCCATGGAGGTTGAGGTCTGGAGTCAAGAGGTCTCAGGCTGGGAGAGCGGAGCAGCCCACATGCATGGAAAGGGTGAGTTTGCCCCAGAGGTCGAGGGTGGGCATTCCACCTCGATGCTCTGGAAGAGTTTTGCCACCCGAGGTCCCAAAGAGGGTGGAGCACATTCCCAGGGAATTGGGGAGAGCCTGGCTGCCACCACACTGTTCTCAAGGGGTTGAGCATGTGCCCCGGAGATGGAAGGGAATCCGGGAGCTGCCCCGATATTTGAGAAGGGTGGGGCCGAGAAGGTGGTCTCCCCAATGTGTGGGTATGTTGGAGAACTCACCCAAGCGTTTGGAGAGGAAAGGGCTGCCGAAAAGGCCCTTGGGAAGGGTTAGGCTCCCGCTCTCTCAAGCCCCAAGTATGCAACGTTGTTCTATAAATGACTCTCAGACTTTGAAATCTAATGGAGTTTGTCCTGCAGGTTTTAGGAACTGTTTTGGTCCTGTTAACCCTGTTTTCTTTACTGTTTCTCCTTATGGCAATGGGAATGTTTATCCTGTGAATGTCCCTCCTTTGTATATTGGAAGCATATAACTTGTTCTAAATCCACAGATGCAAAGCTAAAGGAAAAGTATGCCTTAGGACTGACCACGCCTATATTTGATTTTGATGGGATTTTGTACTTAACTTTTGCTACTGAAATGGTTTAAGTTTTTGTGGTATTGTGGGATGAATGTATTTTGTATTTGGAAAGATAATGTCATTTTGGGGTCCAGGGGGTGGAATGTGCCGGTTTGAATGTACTGTGTCCCCCAAATGCCATTATCTTTGTGGTCTTGTGGGACAGACGTTTTGGTGCTGGTTAGATTTGCTTGGAATGTGCCCCACCCAGCTGTGGGTGGTGACTTTGGTGGGATACTCCCATGGAGGTGTGACCCCACCCATTCAGGGTGGGCCTTGATCAGTGGAGCCATATAAAACATGCTGACTCAAAGAGACTGAACGGAGTGCAGCTGTGAGTGACGTTTTAGAGAAGAGCAAGCTTGCTAGAGAGGAGCGTCCTGGGAGAAAGCCATTTTGAAACCAGAACTTTGGAGCAGACGCCAGCCACGTGCTTTCCCAGCTAACAGAGGTTTTTCGGACACCATTTGCCATCCTCCAGTGAAGGTACCTGATTACTGATGTGTTACCTTGGACACTTTATGGCCTTAAGACTGTAACTGTGTAGCCAAATAAACCCCCTTTTTATAAAAGCCAATCCATCTCTGGTGTTTTGCATTCTCCAGCATTAGCAAACTAAGACACTTAGTCACTAGGAACCAGGAAAGTGCTCATTAAAACAAAAGGGTGACACCATCTCACACCCTCGAGAGTGGCAAAGAATTGTTAAGACTGAGAATACAAAGTGCTGCCCGGGAGGTAGCAGACAGGTATCTCCCAGGTGAACAGCCCCTCAGGGACCAATGAGGCCAGATGCAGCCAAGTCGGGGTGCTGTGTCCCCAGACGCTGCCGCTGGGTCCATGGCCTGGAGAAACCCTGCACTTATGCTCCAGGAGGCACGTACAGTGACGCTCAGTGTGTCACTATCGGGAAAGGTGAAACCACCGGAGTCCACCCCATGGTGAAATGGACAAACATACTGTGCTCCCCTCATACAACAGGAACCGACAGCAATGGAAGTGAATAAACTAGAGCTACAGAGACCCACTGGATAAATTCTGGAAACATGATGTTGCATAAAATAGGGCAAAGTGACAAAGACAGTAGGGCAATCTACGCATCATTTAAAAACACAGAAAGACGACACGCCATTTGGACACATGCTCCTGTAGTGAGTGCGTCAAACCACAGTCGGGAAGAAGAGCTCAACGTGGGGAGGGGGCTCCCCGTGGTAGTGGGCTGGAAAGGGCTGGGAAGGGGACCGGGGGCTCAAATGAGTCTAGAAGCACAACAGCAGCTGCAGCAGACACAGGGCAACACAGCCGCCGTGAACCCTGGTGGCCGCACACTTGTCTCACACCTCTGTGCTTCTAGGTGTGTTTGAGATGTTTCAACTGAAGCTGAGATTCCGCATTGACAATGAACGGATCATTAGACCCTGGGCCCAGCGCCTTCCTCCCCTCCCCACCTCCACCAGCCCCAGAGAGCGCTGCGCAGGAGACAGGCAGGTGTGTGTGTGGCACAGGTGGAAAGACGGGCGAGGACCCCCGGGGGGTGGGCTGCTGTGCTCCGACAAGCCCGGTACCAGCACCCGGAGCCGTGGCCCCACTCCCTGCTGCCACCTTCCAAGAGCGTGCCTGGTCTGGGCCTGCTGCCCTTACCTACAGTCAACGCCTCAAACAGCCGGGTGATGATGTGGGCGTCCGTCACGATCCCGGACTCCTGGATCCTCCTCACAAAGTCGTCCAGCTGCATGTGCTTCCTGGGCAGCTCGAAGTTCTTCACGTGGTCATCGGCCTTCGTGGCCTCCCTGGGCTTGTCCACGACCTCGCTGATCAGCCGCCGCAGCTCGGGCATCCTCTCGGCCTGGGCGCGCTCGGGGCCCGACAGGGCCTCCACCGTCCTCTTGACGAGGTCGGTGGGGAAAATCCGGACGTCCGTCTTGTACAGGTTTTGGAAATCCGAGAGGGCGCTGAGCAGCTTCCCCTGCATCAGGTGGACGAGCCCTCGGAGGTAGACATATCGCGCCAGCAGCACGGAGTTGTCGGGAGCCAGGAAGTCCATGGCTCTGCTCAGGAGGCTGACGAAGTCGTCGTAGTACGCGTGGACGCACTGGCCCACCAGGGGAAAGTGGACCTCTGGAATCTTGAACGTCCACACCGATCTCGGGGCCACGTCCAGAACTAGGGGAGTACGGGGAAGTAAGCAGCGGTCAGCACATCTTGGCAAGAAACACGTGTCCCGTCACACCAGTCAGGGGCGGGGTCCCCGAGCACCCACCCCACAAAGGCGCCCACACCCCGGGCTGAACGCAAGGCCTTCGTTTCTCTCCCACAGCACCTGGCAACAGCCAGAGCTACCGGGCATGAAACAGCTTATTTGATTTATTTTTTTTAAATCGGAGTGCTTGGTCCTGAGGCTTTATCTGAGACTAAGTAATGACACGGCCAGGACACAAAGCCCGTGACAAGCATCGTTTCCTTTATCCTAAGGACATCCCGGCGAGGCGGGTAGTATTACAATTCCCCCCACAGATGTGGAAACCGAGGCTCCCCAGGGCGGGTCGCTTGTCTCAGGTACGTGCTGCTAAGAATCTAAGCCGGGGATCTAAAGGTTCAGCCAGTGTTACCTACGGGCCTCCCTGCTGCTGAGCGCCCGGCACCCGGGGTTTTCTCCGCCCAGCAGCTCCACTGGGCTGGGAGACCAAAGACCAGAGGCCAGTGCGCAGGGGGCTCTCACCCAGGGGGCGGGAGGTGGAGGGAGAGGCGGGGAGCAGGGGAGCCAGAGGGCAGGCGGGGCGGGGGGGCAAAGCACATGCCAGAGCCGAGTGAGCGCACGCAGGTGTCACCCACGGGAGGGGACAGCAAGCCCAGAGACCAAGAGCCTGCCCAGGTCACAGGGCCAGAAAGCAGCTGCAGAGGGGGTTCAAACCCAGCACCCGCCTCCAGAACCGTCTCTGAGCTCCGATGCTCAGTGCTTCGAGTCTGGAAGCTACATTTTGGCCCCAGCCCTGGCCAGCCTGCAGCCCCCTGGGGGTGGGAAGCCTTAGGCCTTCTCCTTCCTGCAGTTCTTGGGCACCGACCCCAGGGGCACGCTCGGCCCTGCAGCCTCGGCCCGAGAGGGTGGCCACCAGGGGCCGTGCTCCCCCGCCCTCACAGCCTGAGCGGACAGCTGGACGCAGTCCCTCCTGCTCTCAGGGACACAGAGCAGGGACGGACTCAGCAGACGTGCCCACAGCCGTTTTCCTCTGGAGGAAGTGCCATGCTGTCTCACACAGCTCAGGCCGGTCCCGCTGCCCCTTGCCAGGAACCAGCCCCCAGAGCCAGGGCAGCGGCTGCTCGGCTCGTCCGCTCCGTCCATTGCGTCTCTGCTGAAACGTCACCCTCCCTAACGCAGGGCCCCTCGCCGCCCTCCCTCTGCTCAGGGGCTCGTGGTTATCCACCTCCTTGTCCGGGGAGTCAGGGTCAGGGGCTCTGGGCTCCTCTGTGCCCCAGTGTCTAGGAGCGCCTTCACTGTACAACTCATGAAACACTGGAATGTGTGCACGTGTGAAAGTCACCAAACCCCGACAGCTGTCATCTTCAGCAAGATTCGGTGACAGAAAACACGGCAAGACAATTTTCTACAATCAACACGTTTTGCACAATAAATATTCTAAAAATGTTTCCAAAAAATCCTTGGGGTTTCTCTCGGTGGCACCTGATGTCGGGGTGTGCGGTGAGAAGCACCCCCAAGCCGGGCCAGTGACTGACCTGCTCTGCTGCTGGGGGCGTCCGAGGGGTCGAAGTTCCGAAGCGACGCGTTCCTGGGCGGTGGCTCGAGAACCACGATGTCCCGCAGGTTCGGCATGCTGACCACCATCCGCCGGTGGCCCGCGTGCAGCGGGGTCGACTTCCGCGAGGCCATCTTCTCCACCGTTGGTCTCCTTGGACTTGCAAACATGCCGTTGAGCCTGGGGTGGAGGAAAGCAACACCGTTCGTGGAGGACGTAGCAACGATCAGAGAGGAAGCCTCGGCCAAGCAGTTCCCCAGCGGAGTGGCCACTATCCCGTATTCTCACGCACAGGTGGGAAACAGAATGGTGGAAAGACGTCTGATTTAACAGTGAAGAACAGACCATCCCTCCTGAATAGTCCACAATATTAGAAATAAACGTGAGTATTCTATATAGCGGACGCACATCTGAGGGGTTCGGAAAAGGCCCTGGCAGAGGCGGGGAACAAAACACACTCGGAGGCCGGGTAAGAACTGGGAAAGAGAGAGGAGAGGTGGGGAGGGGGCAGCATGAGCCAGGGGTGTGAGGTTTGCACACACGGGGAAGACGCCAACATGGGGTACCTTCAAAGTGTAACCCCAAGAGAAAAAAATATGCAGAGAGAAGCCTGACTGCCTGTCACCCAACTCGTGAGTTTACAAATGTGAGACTTTTCCAGCTGAATGTATCGTAACATCCTGTTCATATCAAACGTTACTCGTGCGTCTGGTGCCGATGGCTGTGCCCCCAGACGTGTGATGCGGTACCTGTCCTCCTCGGACTGCGTGCGCAGCTCCATCTGAGCGAAGGCGTCCAGCTTTCTGCTGAGCCGGGCTTTCAGAAAGGAATGAAACATGTAGGTGTCCAGGACCTGGGACAAACGGAAGACGCAGGTCACCGTCCAGCCCTTTCACCCCTCACGTCCGCACAGCGTCTGCAGCAGGGTCTCCCCAGGCATTTCTTCAATGACTGACCTGGAACTCTTACCTCCACTGGGCTCCGCCGGACAAAGGTCCTAAAAACAGATCCCTTTCTTAACTGCTTACTGAGATAATGATAAACCTCCTGAGATGATTCTTCATTTCCTCACCACCCATCTGGGTGAACGACCCTCTTGTGCAGGCGACAGCCCAGCACCCAGCGCTGTGTCCCTGCCGGGGCTCTGCTTCAGGAAGGCAGGGGCCACCCCAGCCCCGAGCCCTCGCCCACCAGCTCTCACCCTCACCCACCTGCCCCCTGGGTTCCATCTCCTCCTCTAAGGGGCTTTCGTTTCCCACTTGCTACCCAGAGGCTGCCAGCTTCTCCTTTTAAAAGATGAATGCCCAGCAGTGCGGGCCTCCATCTGGGCCCTGAGAGCTGCTCTGGTGGGCACACAGAGAGGAGGTCTGTTCATCCCGGGCTGGGGAAGGAGGAGCAAATGCCCACCTCCAAGGGGGACCCACAGGAAAAATCTGGTATGGAAACGCCCAGTGGGGAAATGAAGAGCAGGAGCAGGCTGTCAGCCCCGGGCCTCGGCCGAGGCGTCCACGACAAGTGGGGAGGCTGGGAGGGGGGACTGCTGACCACCTGCCGCAGTGCAGGGGCTGCCCGGAGGGGTGCTCAGGGAGGGGGCGCTAGGTGAGAGGACACAGGGGAGCCCTGGGCCTGCCTCCGACCGCTCACTGGGCTCTGGGGTCCCCGGGGCCCCTCTGCTGCCCTCAGCGCCTCGGGGTACCCCTGGTGGCCATGGTCCCTGTCCGCTGGCCCACGCTGCCCCTGTGTCGGGCACACTGGATCCCAAAGCAGCCCTCGCTTCTACCCCTTAGGAACACCAGTAAGCTTTCATGGAACATACACGCACAGGGAAAAAAATCCAGAAGGATATAAAGCAAAGTTCAGATGTTAAAAATAAAAGTGGAGGGAGGGAGGAAACAGGAGGACAGGGTTGGTCGTGGCTGAAACCGGGTGACGGTGCAAGAGGGTCATTTCACAGCTCTTTGAAATTCCCATAATCAAAAGTTTTTTAGAACTGCCTATCTCCCTGCAGTGAGGTTACATGTAATTATTTTTTTATTTTTCCTCTTTATTGTGTTTTCTCATTATTCCAAAGTGAATAGATACTATCATCCTCAGATAATACATTAAATAATTAAAAAAAAAAAAAAGTAAAAGAAGTTTGCATTCAGCTTGGAAAGCAGTGAGGCACTTAACTAAATTTGGGGAAGAAATGTGAAAGGATGAGTTTTTTAAACCTCTGATATGCCAGCCCCGGGGAGGCCCTAAGTGGGCCCAGGTGAGCAGCCCACTCCCCTCCTGGAGCTCTCGGCCTACAGGGGAGACCACCTGGGGGGTGGCCAGGCCTCCCGAGGAGGTGCAGGGGGTGAGCCCCCACATATGAGAGCAGCGCCCGCCCCTTTCCCACACCCCTCTGCAGCCTCCGAGACGGTCCACGTCCTCCAAGCCCTCATGCTTGCCTCAGATTCCCCGTCCCTAAATCCTTGCTCCTGACCCCACCCCAAGCCCCCCACCTCCCTTGACGCATCTGCTCGGGGTACCCCTGGACTCCTGTGCTTCCCAGCATCCTGTGCACTCCCTCCCCTGCTCCCAGCCTCCTGGGGGGCAGCCCGGCTCCTTCCCCACATCTATGCCTTAAAATGCCATTTACAGTGCCACGACTCCCAAGAGCCTGTCCCCAGGCCCATCCCTGCCCAGGCTCCAGAGCAAGCCCCTCCAGCCAGCCGCCACATGGCCCATGAGCAGGGGGCCAAGGGCTGCTCTCGATCCACCCTACAGGTGTAAAAGCGACCCCCATGGGATCGAGAGGATCTGCATGTAGCTTCACTGCCCGTCAGAAGGAAGCCCTCAAGTATCTTTTTTTCAGAATAGCTAAAATCTGAAAACAACCCATGAGCAGAAAATGTGTGCGACATCCAGACAACCAATGAGGAGCAGGTGCCGATCGCCACATGGCTCAAGCCCATCATGAGCCCGGCGAGGGTGGGGGTGGACTTGGGATGGGGGCTGTGTAACTCCACTGGCAGGAGCACCCCGAGAGATGTCAGCCAGGCGACCAAGCGCACCTCAGGGCTCGCGGGCCCTGGGAAGGGGCCCAGGGACCATGGGGTTCAATGGAAACTCTACTGAGATGGGAGAAATGGTTACACAGGCACAGACAACTGTCCAATCCTTCCAACCACACACTCAGAGTGGGCGCATTTTACTGTCTATAAATCGCACTTCAAAAAGCTGGTCAACAATCAGAGACAGCCCATGTTCAGGAGGAACCAAGCTCAAACAAACTTTCTGGAAAAGCTAATAACACTTCACAAAATGTTAACCGAAGCTGAAAAACGCTTACTTTGAAAAATGTTCTGAATTCAGAAAAGTATAAAGGATCAAAATACACACCCCCAAAGTACACACACATACACACACACACCCCACACCTCTTACCTGTTTATAAAACTGCTGGTCCCCTGGGGCTCTGGTTTTGAGAAACTCCTCACTATTAAATACTCTGTGCTCGTAATTTAAGTGATTCTTCACTTCCCTAACAAAGAGGAAGAGAGTCTAAGCATTGAAGTATTTTTAAATACACAAAAACATATCACCACTACTAGCAGAAAAACAGTGACAAGAAATACACACTCTGAAAAACTCGGTTCTTCAGAAGGATTATTCTGACCTCCAAAATGCTGGGCTTAAGAGCATTTTGAGGTCAAGCTGTTTCATTTCTTTAGAGTAACTTTTCCCCCCAACTAGCAGGAACCTCCAGGGAGGGAGCTCTTCTTGTCATCCCTTCTCTAAGCCCCCTGGTTCTCTTTACAAATTAAGAGGCAATAATTGTTCATTCAAATAAAACTGGGTTCGGTGGGGTCACGGGGAGAGTAACTGGGCAGCAGCCGGCCTGTCCGAGCGCTGACCCCAACCACCAGGCTCACCCAGCCCAGCCATCTGCCTCTGTGTACCCCAATTCCCCGTCTGTAAAACCCAGGGACTGTAGCGTGTGCTCTCCAAGATCTAAAGTCATGTCTACAACCAGAACCAAGACCTCACAGGGCAAACTTGGTTTCCTCCCATCTGTCTGGAAAAGAATTGCTTCAGGGAGGGGAAATAACATTTTATCATCAGCAATCATATTTTCAGCTTTTTAAAATCAACTCCTTGAGCTTGCAAAGTGTTACAAAACCCAGTTCATGAAAAATTTCTTCTTCAAACTGCAAAAGGAAAACACAACTTACACAAATTATACTGCTTTGAGCAGAGATAGAACCGATCTATAACATACCATCCCAATTTTTCCTAAGAGGTTATATGCTTTTATAAATAAATGCATCGAAAGAATAAGGCCATTAAAATTTCAGTTTTGAAATCATCCCATCAAGTATCATCAGCTCAGCCAGCTCTGCTCTAGGACCCTCCAAAGTGGAACTTCCCTGCAGAAAGGATGACACCTGGCCACGGGGCTGTCTCCTTTAGGTACTGGACTCAGAGAGAAGACAGCAGGAGTAGAGAGAGAGGGCTGGAAGGCAAAGACAAGGAGAGCTGGAGGAAAGAAAAGGCCTAAACGCTTTTTTCACCAACATGAGATTAGAGCTAAAAATTATTTATTCACAAAGTTATAATTTTAGGCATGTATGTACCAAACATTCCTTAAATGACTACACATTTAGGCCAGAAATAGCAACTTACATAGTCCCTGTATATATTACACTAAAATAAACACACAGTACTATTCTTTTCACCAATTCTAGCTCCAATGCTCTGTAAGCAATAGATCCCTGACAAATATCACTCGGGGAATGAGGAGAAAGAGGAAAACTTTCTAACACTGACGAATCCTGAGCACGCGCCGTCCTGCCGGCTCTGGGTCGGGTGGGCTTTGTGATCAGTTTATGAGCCCTGTCGAGACAAGCCGCCTGACCCTCCCCGTGGACTGACCCTTGCCCCCGCTGCCAGCACACCCAGCATGGACAAGCTCGTCTTGGGTATCTGTCCCCAGGTAAGCTTGTCAGGCCCTGCTCTGAGCGGTCCAGCCCTGGATGATAATTAGCAAGGGAGAATGTGGGGTTAGGAAGGAGCAATGCAGGTTCAGAATGGAAAAACAAACTCCAAATAAACCTGCTAATACCTAATAATCCCAAGAAAAGGTCTGGCAGAGGCAGGGGGTACCCTCCCTTCCTTCCACCTGGATGGCAACGGCCTAAACTTCGGGAGCTCTGCAGTCACCAGATCACTGCGAGCTGGGAGCTTAGCCACTGCGGGCACCCAGAGGGTTTCCAAGCACACCTGAAGATGCTGACGAGCAGCTGCAGCGCGATCTGCTGTATCTGGCAGTTGAGCCTCTGCTGCCAGGCCCGTGTGCGCTCCCGCCCCTCCTGCAGATCTGTGCTGGAGCCCAGGTGAACCAGCTCCAGCTCCTGATGCAGCTGCAGGCCCTGGATCCTGGAAAGAAGCGGAAGCAGCATGCACGTCACTACGGGACGGGAGGAGGATGCTTGTGCGCTTGGGTGGCTTCACACTTTTAGAACGCTCCGAATACCTCTTGATAAATTGGAGAGGGCAATCATTAAAAACACATCAACTGGAACGGTTTGTTCACCCCAAACATAAACAGGTTGCTGATGCAGAAGTCAAGAAGGCCATGAGTTTGGACCATGCACACTTTGACTCAAGCTAAGGCACCTGCCCCCCTTTGCACTTCCTGGCTTGGGCATGAGCCACCTTCCAGGGACGGACAAGGGGTTTCTAGTTCAGGCTGCCCCTTGACTGGCTGGTCAGAGGCTGCCCAGGAAGGGTGATAATGGCTCTTCCGGAAGCTTCCCAGCGCAGCCCCTCTGCACCCTGCACAAATGCTGTGTGTGGCAGCTCTCGGCCTGCCAGGGCACAGGTGCTTACTCTTCTGGAGGTTCTCAGGGACAAGGACTCGGTCACCTCGGCAAACCCTGAGCTGGTGGCATTACACACGGCCCTGCCCTTCCCAACACAGCCCAAGTCTGCTCTTCTAGATGGGACTACGGAAATCAATGAGCCACTCAGTGGTTTTAAAAATTCAAAATAAATATGATCAAACACTTCACAAATATTAACTGAGCACCTCCCATGTGCCAGCACCACTCTGGGGGCTGGGGTGAGCTGTGCACACAAAGCTCCCCCTGCGTGGAGCTTCCACATAAGGCAGACACAGAAAGGCAGATGAACAAAGCCCAAAATATGAGGCAATGGGGAGGCTAGGCAGAGAATCCAAATAGAGAGATGGGCTAGAAAATGGTTAGACTGGGTGGCTGCAGGAGATCTCTCCAAGGAGACCAGTGTGAACCTGAAATGTGAAATCCAGACGCAAACGGCCACGCACAGGTAGTGGGGACAGCCGGGGGGCTTGCAGGGTTCAGTGGATGATGGGGTTGGGGAGATCATGTCCGAGGGTCCAGGCGAGCTGGGCAGGCCAGGGGTGGCCTCTAGCTTTCCTCCAAGGGGAAAGGCCAGCCCTAGGTGACCCTGAGTGGGCAGCTGCCTGGGGGACAGTGAGTCACTGCAGGGCACTGCACACCAGACAGCAGACAGAGTATGGCAGGGAAAGAAACTTCGATGGCCTTTCTGCGTCAAAAATATGTGATAAGCTGCAGGCGGCAGCATTTTCTCTTCCTATTTCTTCCAGCACAGGGGCAACCTGATCCAAAGAAGGCTGCCACATCCCGCTTTGAATCTGTCCTTCCCTCTCACCCAGGCCCTCAGCCCACCCAGCCCAGAGCCGGCCACCGGGCCCGGGGCAGCTGGGGTCCCTGTCCCTGCCCGGCAGAGGGAGGGAGGGCGTGGCAAACACACACGTCTCATCAACGCGACAAGGATGGCAGGGCTTGGGGGGCAACTCAGGAGCCAGGGCACCTCGGGGGGAGCTGTCCCTGCCGGCGGAAGCCAGCTGCGGACACGCACACTTCACAGCTCCACGAGGGCGCCGGCCCCCACAGCTGGAGCGGGAACTTAGAGATCTTTCTCAGGCACCCCACAAGCTGCACACGGGGTATCTTACATTTACGAACTACTCCAAAACCGTAGGAGACACCATACTCCACACATCCATTTTAGGGGCTCCGGAAAAGCTGGAATCCAGTCTTTGCACTATGTGCGTTGACATTACAGAATTCTAACAGTGACATGAGGGCAGAGATGAGAATCCCATCTTTCCGGAAAGGCTCCAACAAGGTAAGCCCTGGAGAAAGCCAGAGCCACCGAGAGCCGGAGCCACCGTAAGCTGGAGCCACCGAAAGCCAGAGCCACCTGTGATGGCTGGGGTCATGTGTCAGCTTGGCCAGGTGATGGTGTCCAGGTGTCTGGTCAAGCAAGCACTGGCCCAACCGTCACTGCAAGGACATTTGTGGCTGGTTTATTAAATCAGTCAATTGACTGCATCTGTGGCTAATTACATCAATAATGGGTGTGTCTTCCTCAATTAGAGAATTCAACCAGTTGGATTTAATCCAATCAGTTGAAGACTTTTAAGGGAGAAGAGAGAGAACTTTCACTTCGTCAGCCAGCCAGCCTCTCCTGGGAAATTCATGGAAGATCTTCATTGGAGTAGTCAGCTCGCTGCCTGCCCTACAGAATTTGGACTCATGCGTATGGAATTTGGACTTGTGCATCCCCACGGTGCATGAGATACTTTTATAAAATCTCATATTTACAGATATCTCCTGTTGGTTCTGTTCCTGTAGAGAACCCTGACTAATACACTGCCCAAAGCTGGAGCCACTGAAAGCCAGCAGATGCCAGTTTTAGCCTGTCACACTCTGGAATTCAGGGGAAAAGCTGCTTTTGCTTATCAGAAAGTAAACAAAACAATTAGGAATGTGGGGTATGCCTTTTAAGTTCAGGCAGAGACGGCCTCCTGAGCAGGAGCCACCCTGTCTGCCGTGAGGGGGAGGCCCTTGTGGATTCCACGTTCCTACAGCAAACAGGGAAAGCAAACATTCCATCTAAACTCTTGCCATATTTTGGCTTTTGTGCCTTTTAAATGTTTTTATGCTGGAAGGAGCAATAAATCCTAAAGGCAGCGCACCTACAGCATCTGCAGAATCCCTCTCAGCAGAAGGAATACTCTATTCCAAAGAAAGACCGAGAAGACCGAGAAAACCGCAAGCAAAGGGACAAGAGAGCAACCGCCTCATTCTTCCCACTGCTCCCAGGCTTTGGCTTTTTCCCTCATCTGACCTCCCAAAAAACCAAAGTCAAAAAGAAGGTCATCGCCGAACATAATGCAAACTGCATCGAAGGCTCTGCCGGGAATACGCACCATCGGAACCATCTGCAAGGGAGCCCAAAAGCAGCCCGGCTTGAGGCCTGAAAAGCAGAATCTCTTCTGCTGCCAGTTAGTTACATCCTAAAGGAGGAAAATGTGCTCCACAGAGCAAGCCGGGGGCGTCTGGGAAGACCCCGCCAGCCCAAGCCCTGTGAGCTGCACCCCAATGGCCACGCCCAGGGCGGCAGGCCCCCAGCTCCCACCTCGTCAGCACTCACGCTTTCCTCCACTCTCCCCGGAAGTCAGTCCCCACCGAGCCTCTCCCTCAACACCGCCATGACGGGGGCCATAGGGCCCGCAAAGCCTACCATGGTCACTGTCTGCCCTTGTTGGAGGTATGGGCCTGCTGCAGGCCGAGTCACGGGCCCCGGTGTGACCTGCTCTCGGCCTGCACCCGCTCTCCTGGGGTGGAGCCCATCGTGAGCAGAGCCTGGAGCTGCTGCCTTTAGTCAGGGTGTGGCCCACTGGAGAAGGGGTTCCTGACCCGGATCACGGGAGGCTTTGGAAAGAGAACCAAGGGCTCAGAGACACCGGGAGACGGGGAAAGGGACAAGCCAAGGAACCTCAAGGGTGGCCGGCAGCCGGCACCGGGACGCACAGGCTCTGGGAGGAAGCAGGCGTGTCAGTATCTGGGTTTTGAACTTCTCACCTCAAAACCATGAGCCAAAAAAGTTCTGTTGTCTAAGCCAACACCAGTTTGTGGTATTTGTGAAAGCTGCTCAGACAAATAAAGACGTAGGCCAATGAAGTTTAGTAGCAGAGATGAAAACAAACACCAAAAACAGTTGTGAAAGATGGTATAAAAACATGAACGCACGGAGAGAGTGAGAAAGACAGCCTCTTGCTCGGGATAATGGTCACGTCCCTCAGAGGCCACTCGGCTGGGAGCACCACAGGGCAGCATCATACCTGTGTGCTCCTCAGTACAATATATCCCAACACAGGCATATCCCAGTACAAGTATATCCCAACATAAGTATATCCCAATGCAGGTATATCCCAGTGCAAGTATACCAACATAAGTATATCCAACATAAGTATATCTCAATGCAGGTATATCCCAATGCAAGACTATCCCAACAGAAATATATCCCAATGTGAGTATATCTCAACACAGGTATATCCAACGCAGGTATATCCCAATGCAAGAATACCCCAACAGAAGTATATCCCAATGCAGGTATATCCCAGTGCAAATGTATTCCAACACAAATATATCCCAGTGCAAGTATATCCCAGTGCAGGTATATCCAAGTGCAAAGCATACAATAGATATTTGATACATATCTAATGATACCTGAATGAACAACCAAATGAATGAATGAATGAATGAATGGAGGGAGAAGGAACTTCAAAGATCACAAGGGCAGGCTCGTGGGACACAGAAGAGAGGGTCCAGAAGCTTCCCAGGGGATAATGAGTATTTTAGACAAGACTCAAATGAAGACAAACCCCTTCTATTTCAGGATATTCACAAATGACTTCCAAACTGTCAATACACAAAACATCTATCAATAATATAAAACTGGAAATGACATTCAAAAGTGGCAAATACAGAACCTGAATAAAGAGGCTGTTAAGCACCTCCTTCTCCCCTCTTTACCTCTGAACAAACGTCTGAGCCGCCAGGAGAGGGACGTCAGGAATGCCGACATTGCCATCCAGGGATCTGGAGCAGGTGATGCTTCCACTGTCGATATTTATCAGGATCAATCCGTCAGCTTCCTAGAAAACACGTTAGCAAAGACTGAAGTAACAACCTTTGCATTTGTATAAATCCTTGAATTTACAAAAATACACTGTGCATTCACTAAGACGGTGTCATAATGAATTAAATTACCCTATTTAATATGTATCTATTGCCTCATATTACCACTACAAAAAAATTCAGCATGTGCCCTATGTTAACGGGATAAATTTCATTATATGTACCTTTCTCTCTGAGTCAAGAGTCCAATATACATTCTCCAGTTTTCACCCAACGTGGAATAAGCACCAGCGTACCACTTCAGGGAGCCCTGAGGGAACATTCCAGAACCCTACTCAGCCTGCTGCAGACATTCGCAGCCCGGGAGTGGAACTGCTGGGTCATATGGTCACCGTGTTTAATCGTCTGAGGAACTGCCAGACTTTTCCACAGCAGCCGCCCCATTTTACATTCCCACCAGCAGCGGACAAGGGTTCCAATTTCTCCACACCCAGCTCCGGCTCCCCGCTGTCTTCCTGACTCTGATCCTGCTGGCTGACGGTGTGGGCACCTTCCCATGTGCTTCTCGGCCTTTTGTACAGAGCAGCCTTCATTTAACCCCATACTGTGAAATTTCCTAACTGTACACAAAGGGAGAGAGAAGAGCGCGCAAATCCCCGTGCACCCCTCACCCTGCCTCACGGCTGCCGTCTCCCCTCTCTCTTCCTGGAGCATTTTAAAGAAACTCCCAGATGCGGATCCCAGAGCCCGGCTGCAAGGGGCACAGGGTGCTGCCCCGTCTTCGCCGGAGCGGGTGATTCACTGGGGAAAACACACTTCAGGAAAAGTCCCTTCAGACATTCATGGAGGAAGCAGGAAAACGTCATCCGGGCTGCTTTGTAAATGAGAAAAAAAGTCGGCTGTGCTCTGAAGTTGGAAGATGTGTTTCCTTGTTTGGTCACTGGGGGAACAAAAACTTTTCTGCCTAACGATTCCAAGCAGCAGCCTTGAAGGAAACCCTGGGAGTGATTTATCTGCTCTGGAAGATTTCAGAAGTTGAAGCCCCTATTAACTGAAAGTGTTTCGGGCGAGCTTTGACGATGTTCATCACCGGCAGTGGGACGGAAGGCAGAGAGCCGGGAGCAGCCCTGAAGCCCGTCCGGCAGCCACTGAGCACTCGGTACCAGCACTCCCGAGGGGCAGCGCGGCTGGCGCCCTGGCCAGCCAGTCCGGGCGCTGCCCTGTGAGTCGGAGACCGAGCCCATGCCAGAGCCACACAGAACACACATGAAGCGGGAAGCAGGGCGGTCAGAACCTCCGGGGAGATTGCAGCATCACATTCCGAGACTGCTGAATCACAGACCTCTCGTGCATTACTCACAATTCATATATTTTGCCACAAGTAAGACTTTACAAATAACCCACACGCACATTTCAAAAATCCTACGTGCGTGTAGTCACTGAGCCAGGACAGGCACCGGGTCTGAGCTGCAGGGTGGAGCTGGCTGGGCCGCAGAGTGGACACTCTGAGCCCTAAGTATCTATCGTGCACTAAGTAGTTCTGGAATGTTCCCTCGAGGCTTCCTGAAGTAGACACGGAGTGTTTGTACCTACCTGCCCACGAGGACGTGGCCTCGTCCCACCCTACAGACGAGGGAACTGCAGCTCAGCACACGTGGGAAACTTGCCCAAGGCCACAAAACCTCAAAGCAGTGAGGCCAGAGGAAAACCAGGCCCCACCCGGGCCAGCCCCTGCCTCAAGTCCACTAGAGGCAAGTGGAGCTGCCCTAAGGATCCCACCAGGAGCTCCTTGGCCCTGGCCCCGTCACAGGTCTGCAGGAAGGCAGCTCCAGTGTTGAACAAGAGCCCACGGCAGGGGTACACCCGGCACCCACAGGGTTGGTGGCCCCTGCGGCATGCTGGGCGCTGACTTCACTTCAAATGCAGCTTCCCGGGAACCCCTACGACACCCTTGCGAGAACCAGCAAACCAAGCAGGGGTGCTAGACCCAACCTTGCTGACTTCTTCAAAGTGATCGAGGTGGCAGCCCATGAGGAAGGACGTGGGGGCCATGACGAAGTCCAGCATCTGGCCCGAAAGGATGGGCACAAGCGTGTGCTGCCACTGCAGGGGGTGGAGGAAGGCCAGGAAGCACTGGGCCACCAGGGTCAGCAGCGCCCAGTCGGAGGAGAAGAACACGATCCGCCGCTCCGTCAGCATGCAGGTGAGGATCTGCAGGGAGGCACCACGTACATGATGCAGCCGCGGCACGCCAGACGGAAATACCCGCGGGCACCACCAAGAGCTGACCCACAGGTGCCACCAAGACCCACTCATGGGCGTACCACCCAGTAAGAGCCGACCTGTGGGTGCCACCAAGACCCATTCATGGACCCCACCTGGCAAGATCCAACCCGCAGGTGCCACCCAGCAAGACCACACACAGAACCAAGTATGGGTTGTACCCTAGTGCCCCCACTTTTACCAAAACAAAAGCCATTAACTACCCTACAAAGAGTGTTCTTTGCAAATACCGTGTACTGTAGGGAATTCTGGCTTAAGCAAAGAAAATAAATACTTCAAGGCCACTGGTTCTGTGCATTGTGGAATAAACTTCATTTTAATTGCGTTTTGATGCAACACTTCTGTTGCCCCATTGGGCCAATCAGTGTGAGGGGGCTCCAGGTGTGGAAGACGCACCTGTAACACCTTCTCAGGTTTGAAACACAGTAAGGGCAGGTGGAGGTCGAAGTCGATGATGGGGCTTTCCGGATCCACTCGGGAAGGAAATACAACCTGCAGTGGCTTCATGTTAAATATCTGCAACAACAGATTTCCAGTTAGTCCAGAGAGCCGCACCCAACAGAGTCAGAAACACACTCAGCTCTCTCTTTTGGGGCAGAAAGCATCCGAGCTGCAAAACTCTTTTGAAGATACACTCACTTTACAGCCCACAGAATAACAAGCAGGCTAGAGACAGGCAACGACAGAACCGCCAGTAGCAGTTTAGGCATAAACTAAACATTTAATGTCTTTTCTAAGTAAGCCTAACTGCTCCAAACTCTTCAATTAATGAGCAAGCTGTTCATCAGCAGGACAAAGATAAGCCTGAACATAGAAATCCATGCAAATTAGCCCAAATTCTAAGTCAAGCATGTTCAAATTATTCTTAGGTATTACACATTTTTCTTAGTTACTATAAATTATATATTTCCTTAGTATTTTCAATTTGATTTGAGAGTCAAAGCTCCAGGAAGACAAGTATTTCAAAAAACTTTAGGAAAGATATTTTCTTTCGTAAATGACATCATTTTAAAGTAACACTGTATTTCCAGTTCTGTGTTCGGGGCCACTGCTGGAGATGGGTGAGCGAGGCTGGTTGCCACTGCGGGGACACTTCCGAGCTAGTGGAGGAGATGCAGCCGCAGAGCAGGTGCAGGAAATGCAGGCTGCTTCCCCTGCCCTCGGATCACTATTAAGGAGCCTGAGAGGGCCTGAGCGCAAGCGAAGCACGAGGGAATGCAAAGGACAGAGGCCGCGACGGGAAAGCTTCTAGAAGGGTGGATGGTGTGAGACTCTGCAGAGCGGGCATTGGGGGGAAAGGAGGTTGCAGGGACAGAGCACCAACTGCTAATCCTTCCTCACGGTCGCCTCGGTCACTTGTCTCAGTCTATTTCCACGGGAGAACACTGAAAACCGGGAGAGACGATCTTCTTGGCGGGCAGGAAATGGGGAAGGGCTCCTCACCCTAACCACAGAGTCGCTTTCCTTTCCAGTCATCAGCGCATCCGCAGAAGCAAGACACACTGGAGCGAAGCAGTTAAAGCCTCCAAGATGTGGCCTACTAATCATAACTGTGAAGCTTATGTAAAAATACTTCTCAATATTTCAAAAAACAAATTTGTCAACCAGTTATCCAATTGACAAAAAAACACACACAAAAAAAACAATACACACACGCACCACCCGTCCACTCACTGCGGTGCACGGCACGGGCTGTGCCAGGGATCTGACAGCTTATTGCTCGCGCCCTCGCAGAAGGAGACTGAGGAAGAGATGTTTCAGGGAAATGCTTTCCACATTCCAGCCTGATGCACACCCCAGAGAACAGAAAGGGACTCAAGCCCGGTGTGTCTCTTCTGCCTCCCCAATAAGCCGATGATTCAACAGGTTGGTAAAATCAGCCCTGCTGGTGGGCAGAGAAGCGGCAGTGTGGGCCCAGGGCAGCACTATGCTCCTCCCCACTGCTCTCCCCAGGCCGGGGGCCCAGGCGCCACCAAGAGAGGGGCTGAACTGGGACAAGGGCTGGCCGGGACCCCGCCTCGCCACTCCCTGAGCTGCGGGCCCCCTGCCTCCCTCCCCGCTTAGGTCGGACATGGCCCAGCCCACCTCCCCTGGCTGTGGGCAGAGGACGTGAGACGCACAGATGTTACCAAAACTGCCGCTCAGTGCACTGGATTCACACACAAGCAATGACAGCTCACGGCCGCTATCTACGGCGGCCTCTAAGTTACATGAGTTTGCAGGGCATTCTGGAAAATACTGTAGAACTGGCTCCTGTATCAGAAGATCTAACCCTAAATGACCTCTCAGATGTCTTCAGAACAGTAAACGTTTACCACTATACGACAGCAGGGTTAAGTTCATGTGTCAACTGGCCAGGTTTTGGTGTCCAGTTGTTTGGTCAAGCACTGGCCTGTTACTATGAGGACATTTCCTGGCCTTAAGCCATCACTAAGTTGGTTGCATCTGCGGCTGATCACATCTACAACCAACTGAGGAGGCTGCCTTCTGCAATGAGAAGTTGCATCCGATCAGATGAAGGCCTTAAAAGGAGAAGTGATGGTTTCAGCAGACAGAAGGGAGAATCTCCATCTCTACTACAGTTTCTCCTGGGGAATCCATCAAAACCCTTCATCAGAGTTCCCAGCTTGCAGCCTGCCCTGCGGAACTTGGAGTTGCCCATCCCCACAGTCGTGTGAGACAATTCTTATAAAAATCTCATATTTACAGATGTCTCCTGTCAGTTCTATTTCCCCCAAGAATCTTGACTAATACAATGTTGTTCCCTAAAATGGATCCTGACCATTATAGCCACTCAGGGCCAACAGCTGGTCAGCCAGGCCCGAGCCACGCTGAGTTGGCTAATTCGAGCGTGAGAACTAAGACACGGATCCAGATTCCACCGGCCCCTACTGGCCAACACCGAGAGTGGCCAGCTCTTCCGCTCGCTGGCTGAACGACCATCACTGAGCTGCCGGTGCTGGGGCAGTGGGAAGCCCTGGACACTCGGTCCCAAATGGTCTCTGACCTCAGGCAGCTCAGAGTCCAACGGAGGAGACAGACATTAAACAAAAATGAAAACACATGCACCCAAGCCCTAATCTGACACCTAACCACGACCTGAGAGATGAGCAGAAGCCGGCCATGAGAAAACGCAGAGTGGGATTTCAGCAACTGCAGGTGTGGGAGCCCTGGGGCAGCACCTCGAGGGACCGGAGGTGAGCAAGGGGGCAGGAGACAGAAAGCAGAGGGACACGGCGGGACACAGGAGCAGCTCAGGGCACAGGGATGGAAGCGGAAAAGGCCTGCCTGGTTTGTAGGTTTTAAGGACCCTCCAGAGGACGACCACAAAGCGGTCAAGACCGGAAGTGACCCCTTCCAGTGGCCAGTGGCTACCCAGCCCGGGAAGGCCGGTGTCCCAGGATGGGGTGGTGGCCGCGGAGGACAGGGGAACAGGGAAACTCGAGAAACGCATCGGAGGGAAACCAGTGGGGTTCTGAGGATAGACTGAAAACATTTAAACCATCTCTATTATATTACTTTAACGTTAAATTTGCAAAGAAAAGCAAAAACATACAATTCCAGATTTAATTACCAAATGGAGCGGTCCTGGTGGCGGACTAGGTATTAAAGATAGTTTTGCAGCAAAATCTTTTATGTGATCATCAACTTCAAAGTCTTTACAGAGCTTCAGATGAGTCAATAAACTAAAATTAAAAAAAAATTCATCAGATTACAAAATGATAATGAGCTGCACCCTTAAAATGGGTGAGTTTCACTGTATATAAATTATACCTTGATGACGCTAATTTTTAAAGTTTAAATGTAAAGTGTACATTAAAGCATATACATATAAACAAAAAAATGAATAAACTCTAGAAATGCTACTTTTCTAAAAACTACCGAATGAATGATTCTCATATATGATTCTAACAGATATAAAACTTATTCATCAACTCATTTGCTGAATGAGTTGCTACTGGTTCATTCAACAAATATTTGTGACAGAGGCCAAGCTGGCCCCACTCGGCCCGCAGGAGCCAGGCCTCGGCGGCGAACAAGGCTGGTCCCAGCCGGGGCATCCCCGCCGCATGCGTGCCCAGTGGTGGCCGCACTGCCGAGAGGGTGCACGACGGGGGTCCCCCCGGTCAGTGCGTCACAGACTCTCCCACGTGACTTCACTTTTCCACCCGCTCGGCGCGAGACCACCACAGGCCCGGCAACTCAGGCTGCTTCCGAGTTTTACTTGAGGAAACAAATAACAATCGCCATGGAGCCAACGCCAGGATTTGGGATTGATCTGATATCCTCCTTATTTGTATTTATTGTAAACATATAACAGTATTATATTTTAAATTTTAAAGAGAAAAAAACTACTCAGAATCGAATCCCCCAAATGCAACTAAATATAGTCTCTCCCAATTTTTGTTCACATGGAGACATAGTTTACATATTGTCACTGCAGCAGAAAACATCATTTTTTAAATATAAATTTCTCTACTGCATTTTGCATTTCTGTCATTTACTCCTGTCTAGCTATATTTTCTAGTTCTAATCATTTAGCAATGACCATCAAAAAGAAAAGGGAACAGCCAAGAAGCACAGGATTACATTTTTCAAGTCACACGAGTGCTTGCTCTGAGGCCTGGCAGAAGGACATCTGCTGCCCATCGCAGCATGAAGTCTCAGTAAACACGCGCGAGCGAGTCCAGGGGCGTCCTCCACGGCAGACGCCGGCCCTCCCCGCCCGGCATTTAGTCACGGGTGGGAACAGCCACCCCCGCCTCACAGAAGAGGGGGCGCAGACCAGGGTAACAGGCTCTTCAGCTTGGGGTAACGGAGATGGTCCTTCCAGCCCTTCCCAGACCCTGGCAGCCACGGGCCCAGCAAAGCACCCTGGCCCCTCTCCCCAGCCCCTCTCCCCACTCCTCTCCCCCACTCACTGAAGGAGACCCAAGCAGCGCTCGAGTCTACCAGCTATCTCACCTCGACGGAAGTAAGACGCCAGCCAGGCCCAAAGCAGGCACGGGGGCCGGGCATGCTCTAAAAACATAAAGCACCAGAGCGCTGGGATCTGAGCTATCCATGTCAGGAGCTGAACAGCGGGCACCCGTCACCCGGCACGTGGCTCGGCTCACCCCAAAGACGGGGGAGGCAGGCTGGGGTGATCGTCCCTCACGGGCAACACGAACGGACGCCCGTCAGCGATTTGCTGTTGACGGTCATGCTACGTGCAAACGGGAGCTCCTGGGATGCTCTCCTCGGTCTCTAACCAGGAGGAATTCTAGGGATAGAACTTTATGAGAATCAAACAGAAATGGGGTCTGTCCACGTGCTCCCAACGGGACAACTGTGTCCACGTCCGGGGTACAGCCTCGTCACGACCCACCACATCCCTCAACCCGCCTCGGGGCAATGCTTTTAAAAAACTCCCCAGGTCCTCAGACTTTTGACTCAACATCAGCAGTAAGACAGTGAAAAATCCTACCCTCAAAAAGATAATTTTTTAAATGTTAATAAAGCTCAGAACACCAGCAGTCTCGTGACTTTCTCGGATATCCAGGAAATGAGGTTTCTCCCTAAAAAGGCCTCTTTTAAGACTCCCAAACAAAAGTAGAATCCTCCATGCTGATTCTACTGTGTGGCTTCATCTTCTCTCTTCTGTCACACCATTTCCACGCTTTCCAATTACGAAAGATGTGGCGTTTTCAAAAGCATCCGCAGCCGAACCTGAACCCCGCCATTCGGCCACCCCCCCCCAGCCGCAGCTCCCCCCCAGGCCGGGCAGCGGGCTCACCAGGAGAGGCAGTCCTTGAGGGCGGTGAAGTAGGGGTGGCGGGAAATGACGCACACGGCGAAGGGCGCGAAGCAGCCCGCAGCGCCCACCGTCTGCCTGGACGGCGCCCAGTGCACCTTGCCGTTGTAGAAGCAGTGTCCGTCCTAGAGAGAGCAGCAGGGTCACCACCCCCATCCCGCAACTCTCAGGACCCGGCTTAAGCGACTTGGTGCCTCGATTCACAGTCCAGACCCCAGGAGCTGGGCCCAGCCCTCCGCCCCGGCACGCCCAGCCCTGCTCCCGCGGGCTCTGCTGCCAGGTCCCCGGAAGGACCAGCCTTCCCTCGGACGTCTGGGCCCTCGCTGGTGCCTGCCCCCCTCCCTGCCCGCAAGAAGCCCACAGGCTGGGGGTAGAGGAGAGGCAGGGAGACATGAGACAAAGCCGATGGAAGCCTGGTGAGCAAGAAAGAGACGCAGCAGTGACCCGGGGGAAGCAGCACTTGCGGGTGGGAACAGGGGCAGCCCCGGCCTCGGAGTGGGGCAGGGGATTTCAGCCCAAGAAACCACAGGGCACAGGGCGTGAGACGCACAGCTCATGCTTACGCGCCACACGGTATCTGGGGCTCATAGTTTCGGCCCTGGAAGTGGGCTGTGAGCAGGGAGGAGCATCACAAGGGCCTCAGTCTGGGACTTTTGAATGTGAGGTTTTATAAGATGTCCATGTGAAGGGAGAAGCCAAGGGACAGTCAGGTACATCGTTTTTTATCCACCGAAACTTAATGAATGTCCACTGCTCTAGAGCCAGTCTGCTCAAGTTCTGGTTCTGGATGCTGTGTGACTTTGGGCAAGTCCCTTCACCTCTCTGTGCCACAGCTCCTCAACTGCAGAATGAGGATGACGCTGGGAGAACCCACCTCATTCACCGTGGTGTGGACTAAATGAATTACTACAGACAAAGTGTGTGGACCATGCCTGGCGTTCGGCTGCTGCTAATACTTTACCATCTCCAGCACTCTGGGAGAAGCACTCTGGGATTGCAAGGAGAATACGCTATAGCTTCTACCCTCAAACCATATCGAGACTGGCAGTGACACACACTAGCGCTCGGGAGAGGCCCGGCTGGAATGGCAGACTCGATGGCCACCAGGAGGTATGGTGAAGGGGGGAAGTAAAAAACACAGGGCCCGGGGACCCCGAAACCAGGCCAGAGCTGGGGGCCTGGGGAGGGGGTGGACAGGCGTGCTCAGTGGGGATGGTCCCATCATCTGGTGACCATAATGCACAACAGAGGGGCAGTTGCTAAAAAATGTACTTAATGAAAATGAGTGCATTTTTCCCCTCATAAAGGCTATTTCACAGACAGATGCCCGAGGAGATTTTCTAAATGGCCGAGCACTGTGGATCCTTTCTCATCTGGAAGCACCGAGTAGGAAAAGTGGCAGGAACTCAGCTTTCCCAGTATTTCCCACCCCACAATATAACCCAGGAAGGAAGGCCGGGTATCCACACTGCTCAGACTCCCCCAGGGGAGCTGCTGTCACAGCAGGAAGGTATAATCCCCGGCACTAGTGGCTGTGACCTACCACCCCTGGGTTCTGCTCTTAGCACATCGTGGGAAACAATCTATTCCTGAAGTGTGAAATGTTGCCTTCACAGTGCCAAGCAGTGAGTTTTTCTCTGGCATATTCACTAAGGATATTAAAACCTGTCTGTGCTAAACCACGAACACAGAGGCACAGAATCCATCTAATATATCTTATGCCTCCCAACACTTAGATAAAGTAATATATGTAAGACTAATTCTACAAAAACAAACAAACAAACAGTCCCCATCCCAGAGGCAGAGCACAGAAAATCATGTGGGGTGGCCCCTTCCCTGCTACTGTGTGAGATGCTCACATCCCCCTTGGGAAGCACTGTAGCAGCTGAACATATTCTGACAGTCGCTTTTTGTTTCTGGAAACCCTTTGGAAGGATGAAGCTGATGGCCCTACAGGTTCCGTTACATCATTTCCCCACAGGCTCCTTGAAGGCCAGCTCACTCACCCACAGCGGACTTGCCCAGAAAATGCTCCCAAAATGTGTGATGAATGAATCATGTTCTCAAAATCAAAACCCAAGCACTACTAACATGACCACAGACATAGGGGACTGGTGGTTTGATGGGTTGAGCCCTCTACCACAGGATTTACCCTTGGGAAGAAGGTTGCTGCAAAGGAGAGGCTAGGCCTCCCTATAATTGTGCCTAAGAGCCTCCTCCCGAATGCCTCTTTGTTGCTCAGATGTGGCCCTGTCTCTCTAGCTAAGCCAACTTGAAAGGTGAAATCACTGCCCTCCCCGCTACGTGGGATCAGACACCCAGGGGAGTGAATCTCCCTGGCAACGTGGAATATGACTCCCGAGGAGGAATGTAGACCCGGCATCGTGGGACGGAGAACATCTTCTTGACCAAAAGGGGGATGTGAAAGGAGATGAAATAAGCTTCAGTGGCAGAGAGATTCCAAAAGGAGCCGACAGGTCACTCTGGTGGGCACTCTTAAGCACAATTTAGACAACCCTTTTTAGGTTCTAAAGAATTGGGGTAGCTGGTGGTGGATACCTGAAACTATCAGACTACAACCCAGAACCCATGAATCTCGAAGACAATTGTATAAAAATGTAGCTTATGAGGGGTGACAATGGGATTGGGAAAGCCATAAGGACCACACTCCCCTTTGTCTAGTTTATGGATGGATGAGTAGAAAAATAGGGGAAGGAAACAAACAAACAAACAGACAGACAAAGGTACCCAGTGTTCTTTTTTACTTCAATTGCTGTTTTTCACTTTAATTATTATTGTTATTTTTGTTGTGTGCTATTGAAGGTGTCAGGGATTGATTTAGGTGATGAATGTACAACTATGTAATGGTACTGTGAACAATCGAATGTATGATTTGTTTTGTATGACTGCGTGGTATGTGACTATATCTCAATAAAATGAAGATTAAAAAAAAAAAAAAAAGAAACCCAAGCACTATATGCAAAAGCCAAAGGGTGGAGACAGCCCAAGTGTCCATCAACCGATGAAGAGATGAACCACATGTGGTCTGTCCGTGCAATGGACCATTACTCAGCCATAAAAAGGAACGCAGCTCTGAGACCTGCAACAATGTGGAAGACATTATGCCAAGTGAGAGAAGCCGGCACCAGAGGCCCCCTAAGGTGTAGCCCGTTTACATGAAACATCCAGCAGGAGCACACCCACAGGAGCAGACAGCGGGTTCCAGGCTGGCACGGGTTGGGAGGAGGGGTCCGACTGCCTGGTGGAAATGTGCTTCCGGACTAGAGGGTGGTGATGGTTGCACAATGTTGAGAATTTATTAAAGGCCACTGAATTGTACCCTTTGAAATGGTTAAAATGGTGTATTGCATTTTGTGGTTATTTTACCACAATAAAAAAAAATCTAAGCCCAATCTCAAGGGGAGGTAACGGGCACGACTCACTTGCAGGGGCCGGTAGAACTGCCCCACCACGCCATAGGTCCTGTTCCCGCAGACATCGGTCAGGACCAGGAAGTGGATGTGGTCCTCCTGCGGCTCAGAGGCCACGCACATGCCTCCTGGAGACAGGAAAGAAGGAAGAAATCTCATCACAGCCAGCGGCAGCCACAGGAGCCCAGGCTCTCCATGAGCCCGTTTCTCTCAGGATACAAAGTGAGTTCATCCCAGAATGGCACGTGTGGCACCGCAGTCCTGGATGTGTTCACCCTCCCAGCAGGCCCCTCTCCCCAGGCCCTCCTCCCATGCAGCCATTCTGGGGGAACCCTCCATGCTCTGAGGGACATAGTACGTGAACGTACAGCCAACCCAGATACCGAGTTTATCACGATATGCAGATAAACCCTCCAGGTGAGGCTGGGGACGAGGCGCTCTACTGGACACAGCAGGGAAGGGCAGTTTGCAGCCTACCCCACACCTGTCCCCAGTTCCTCCTCACTGCATCCAAAGAACAGCATCAGTTTCTCCAGAAAAACTACAGGACAGGTACTCATTCAAGTCCTTTCTATATCATCCACTTTAACACTTTCAAAACCGGTGAAAAAATGAAACTTGGAGCACCAGGCTCGCTCTGGAAACTGGACAGGCATGCTTGCGGGACAAAGCCCATGCTTCTCATCCTGGTGAAACAGAAAGCAGGCGGCGTGCAAGGCGTGGCTCAGGTGAAGCAACCCAGGGGCTGGAGCCACTCCAGACGCAACTGGACATGGTTTAAAACCCCTCGCTGGGCCTCCTCCAGACCTCAAGTCAAAGCTGAAAAGCCCTTGAAAGTGCCACAAGTGAACTCTGCTGCCCAGGGATCCGTATAGACTGTCTTTCAGGACTGATTTTCCATAAAACGGGGACTGCACTAAATGATTTAAACTCCTTTTTAGCTTTAAAGTTGCAACATTTAAAAAAGTAAGCCTGAGGGAGGATCGTGGGAAGATGTCAGAGCTGGAAGCTCCAGGAATCAGTCCTTCCACCAAAACAACTATGGAATTGGCAGGAACTGTCTGAACAAACTGTTTTGGAACTCTGGACTCTAGTGGAAAACTGCAGCACCCAGGGAAGAGCTGGAGGGAGAGGCTGGTGAGTGGTGGTAAATATCAGTGAATTTCAACCTCCAGCTGCGGGCAGGCAGCAGTGGGGACTGCAGCTGGGGCTCCAGGGCAGCGTGCTGGTGCTGGGGTGGGCTATAAGGACCTAGTCCTCCAAAACCCCAGGGAGTGTGGTCTGACTGCTGACCACTGCTTTTGACCAGCTATGTCGGACTGCTGGGCGCTGGCTCTGAGGGTGGCCACTGTCCCAAACCCCTCAGGCAAGAACAGCGGAGGAGTCTTAAAGAGGCAGTAGTTTTTTTTCTCTCTCTCTCTCTTTCTTTTCTCTGTCCATTCCTCAGCTGGGAGCAAAAGCAGTTTGGGAAAGTTTTAGATTGACAGCCCAACCCTGAACAACAACAAAACCCCTAGCAATCCCAGAGGAGCAGGAGAACTACATTTCCAGAGTTACAACAAAATAATGCTCAGACTGTCCAGTTCTCAACAAATATCACAGAACACACAAAGAAACAGGAAAGCATGGCCCATTCACAGGGGGAAAGAAAAGAATTTGCCAGGAACCATCCCTGCAGAAGCTCATACATGGGAACTATCAAAGACTTTAAATTAACTGTCTTAAATGTGATCAATGAGCGAAAAGAATCCACATACAGAGAACTAAAGGAAATGGGGGAAATGTTGTCTGGACAAAGTAAAGAGATGGAATTTATAAAAAGGAACCAAACAGAAAGTTTAGAGCTGAAAGTATAGTAACTGAAATGAAACACAACTCACTACCCAGATTCAACAGTAGATTTGAATAGGCAGCAGAAAGGATCAGCAAACTTGAAGATAAGACAATTGCAATTATCCAGAGTGAGAAGCAAAAAGAAGTAATTGAGAAAAGTGGACAGAGCCTGAGGGACCTCAGGGACACCATCAAACAAACCAACATACATATCATCGGAGTCCCAGAAGGACAAGAGAGAGAAAAAGGGGCAGAAAAACTATTTGAAGAAATAATGACTGGAAACTTCCCAAATCTGAGGAAAGACAAGTATATACACATCCAGAAGCTCAATGAACTCCAAGCAGGATAGACTCTATGAGACCTACACTAAGACATACTATAGCACAATTGTCAAAAGACAAACACAAACAGAGGACTTTGCAAGCAGCAAGAGAGAAGCAACTTGTCACATACAAGGGATCCCCAATAAGATTAACAGCAGATTTCTCATCAGAAATCACAGAGGCCAGAAGAGAGTAGGACAACATATATAAAGTCCCTAAAGAAAAAACTGTCAACCAAGAATTCTATATCCAGCAAAATTATCTCCAAAACTAAAGGAAAAAATAAGACATTTACAGATAAATGAAAGCTGAGGGTTCATTACCAAAAGATCTGCCCTACAAGAAATGCTAAAGGGATTCCTTCAGGCTAAAATAAAAACACACTAGATAGTAACTTGAAGCCATAAGAAAGGAAAAAAAAAAACAAAACCCTGGTAAAGGTAACTACATAGGTAAATATAAAATCCTGTATTATTGTACTTTTGGTTTCTAACTGCTTCCCCCACCCCATACGACTTAACAGGCAAGTGTTATCAAAAAACATTTTAAATTATGTTAATGGGCATACAATGAATAAAGATGTAATTTGAGAAAATAACAACATAATGGGAGAGGGATGGAGATATACGGAAGTAGAGAGTTTGTATGCTGCTGAAGCTCGGTTGGTTCTACTAGAACTAGGGTGTTATTAGTTTAAGATGTTGATTGTAATTACAAAGGTAACCACTAAGAAAACAACTAAAAAATATAGACAAAAAGAAAGTAAGAATCAAAATGGTACACTACAAAAAGCAATTAAACACACACAAAATAGGGCATTAATGGAGTAACTGCAATGGATTTTTAGAATTTACACCAAAAGCACAAGGAACAAAAGAAAAAATAGACAAAATGGACTTCATCAAAATCAAAAACTTCTGTGCATGAAAGGACACCAACAAGAAAGTGAAAAAATCTACAGAATGGGAGAAACTATATGGAAACCATAGATCTTAAAAGGGTTTAATATCCAGAATATATAAAGAACTTCTATATCTCAAACAACAAAAAGTCAAACAACCCAATTTAATAAAAGGGCCAAGAATTTTGAACAGACATTTCTCCAAAGATATTCAAATGGGCAATAATTATATGAAAAGATGCTGAACATCATTAGCCATCAAAGAAATGGAAATTAAAACTACAACTACTGCTCCACACCCACTAGGATGGCTATTATTTAACTGAAAATAACAAGTGCTAGGGAGAATGTAGAGAAATAAGAACCCTCGTACATTGTGGGTGGGAAAGTAAAATGGGGCAGCCCTGGTGGAAGACAATTTGGTGGTTCCTCGGAAAGTTAAACATAGAATTACCGTCTCACCCGGCAATTGCACCCTAGGTGTATAACCCGGAGAACTGAAAGCAGGGCTTCAAACAGTTACCTGCAAGCCGATGTTTACAGCAGCATCATTCACAACAGCCAAAAGGGGGAAGCAACCCAAGTGTTCATCACAGGTGGCTGGATAAACAAAACGGGGTCTATCTATCAAAAGACTATTATCCATCTGAAAAAAGCAGGCAAGTGCTGGTTCATGCTACAACACGGATGAACCCTGAGGACAGCACATTGAGTGAAATAAGCCAGACACAAAAGGACAAATATTGTATGACTTCTCTTACATGAAATACTTAGAATAAACACATTCATAGAGATGGAAAGCAGAACAGTGTTACCTGGGGTGGGGGGTGAGGGGTGGGGAGTCATTTCTAATGAGCATGAGTTTTGGTTTGGGATGATGAGAACAATCTGGAAGTAGACAGGGTGGAAACTGCACAGTCTTGTCAATGTATTTAAGGTCAAAGAATTGTCCACTTAAAATGGCTAAACTAGTTTTATGTTATATGTATTTTACCACAGTTAAAAATAAACTAATTTATTAAATTTTTTTTTAAAAAAAGAGTAAATTCTATGATGGGACACAGGACCACAAAGAATCCCGCTTTCTTCGACGTGCCGAGTGGGGAGACAGTACGAGCTCACCACGGCGCTGCCCCCCCGATACCTGGGAAGCACAGCTGGGGCAGGGCCAGGAGGTCCACGTCGTTGGGGATGCTGACATCTTCCGCATCCAGCACCTTCGGGTCCCCCGGGAACCCCTTCCCGTGCTCTGCTTTGGGTTTCTCTCTCTTCTTCCTCAAGGAGCGCCGCCTGGCTTTGTTCAGAGTGGCACAGCCTGCACCAGCCGCCTGGCTGTCCTCTTTGCAGACGAAAGGAGGCACGAAGACAGACAGAACCTCTGGATTGAGAGAAGAAAGATTTCTACCTCCTTTTTTCTGGGCGACCTAAAAAAGACAACAACACGAATTACTGCGGCAGTGGTGGCCCCAGTCCCCTTCCGTCCTTTCTTTCAGAGCTGTGCCCTGCGGGTTCTTCAGGTGCCCATACACATGGGGGTCCACACGCTGTCGTTTACAGGTGTCCCCTGTGTGTGCCTTTTCCCACCGGAGGCTCAGCAGCAAGCACCGCCTCGAAGTGTTCTAGGAACTTCACAGACGCTACCTTCAGGCTGGTCACGTAACTTCGGGGCCTGCTTCTTGAGCTGTAAACTCATGGCACAACCTGCCCCTCAGGATACAGCGCAGGGTCTGGAGCTGCGACAGACCTCAGCTTCCAGGGGCAGACAGCTTCCCTTCCAGGGGCTGGTGCAGGGGACGGAGACGGCATCCGTCCAGGACCCACCCCCAGGAAGCCCCCGTAGGCACTCGCAGCCCACTCGGTTGGAGGGCACAGAGGTCAAGCGCTCTGCATGCTGTCAAACCCTACACAAAAATGTTTACCAACGTCACTTCACCTGTTCCTAGTCACCCCCGGTCAGGGGAGCGAGAACAGGCACCAACGGATACAGAGAGAAGGACGCAGCCTTCCTCGGGTCACCGTCAAAGGGGGCCACGTAGCCTCATCCTTTTGCACTTTAACTTTGTACAAGTTTTTTCTTTTCACCCTTTATCTTTTCATTCTCCTCCAAAATAATATAAAGAATATGGCTCTACCATCTGTCCCTTTTCTACCTAATGCCAGTGCCTGCAAAAGTTCTTACTGTACATTTAGGACTAAACGTACTAAGGTGCTGCCAGGTGATCTTTCAAAGGTGTGTGTGATGCAGTCTGTGGGGGAGAAGGGAGCGTTTGGGGGGCTAAACTGGCTAAAAAGAGAAACCTCTGGGTATAGAAGATGTGGGAGATAAGAAGCGGCTGGGGCAGGGATGAGGGAGCAGGTAAATGAGGGTCTCTGAGGGGCCCTGGAAAGGATCTGGGGGGGCTCCACACCTCATGCTGGTCAGATCCCCTCCTAAATGGTCCCTCGGCTTCCCAGCCATGCCTCCCTTCTGCCTCTCGTCCACTTTCCCCTTCCCCTGTTACAGGCAGGGACCCCCAGGGCTGTGTTCTTGGTCCCCATCCTTTCTCACGCACACAAGGGGGTTCAGTCTACAGCTACACGCAACAACTCCCGGATTCCCACTCCAAGCTCCAACCTCCTTCATACCAGGCTGTGGCCGGCTGCCGCTCGGGCACCCCTGCATCTCGCAGGCCCTTAAGCGACACCAGGTGACCTGGGTGGGCCTGTGCGCTGGGCAGCGGGCAGCCCCCTTCTGTGGCCAGCCCTCCCCAGGCCTCCCAGGATCACAGACACTCACATCTGGGACACGACACTGTGCCTTTCCCATGGTCTCCCCTCCACCTGCCCCGAGCTGGCTGCTACTCCACCCCACCAGCAGAGCCCCCCAACTTCACCCTCAGTGGAGGGGACTGTCCTAACCCCCTTTCTCTACCTCTTCTAGGACTCCGGCATCATTCCCATAACCTCCTAGAGCGTCACCTTCCCGGACCCCACCACCCTCACCCATCACCTCCAGGAGCGTCACCTTCCCGGACTCACCACCCTCACCCATCACCTCCAGGAGCATCACCTCCCAGGACCCTCCACCCTCAGCCTTCACCTCCAGGAGCATCAACTCCCAGGACCCACCACCCTCACCCATCACCTCCAGGAGCGTCACCTCCCAGGACCCACCACCCTCAACCATCACCTCCTACAGTGTCACCTCCCAGGACCCACCACCCTCACCCATCACCTCCAGGAGCGTCACCTCCCAGGACCCACCACCCTCACCCATCACCTCCAGGAGCATCACCTCCCAGGACCCTCCATCCTCACCCATCACCTCCAGGAGCGTCACCTCCCAGGACCCACCACCCTCACCCATCACCTCCAGGAGCGTCACCTCCCAGGACCCACCACCCTCACCCATCACCTCCAGGAGCGTCACCTCCCAGGACCCTCCACCCTCACCCTTCACCTCCAGGAGTGTCACCTCCCAGGACCCACCACCCTCACCCTTCTCCTCCAGGAGCATCACCTCCCAGGACCCTCCACCCTCACCCATCACCTCCAGGAGCATCACCTCCCAGGACCCACCACCCTCACCCATCACCTCCTAGAAAGTCACCTCCCAGGACCCACCACCCTCACCCATCACCTCCAGGAGCGTCACCTCCCAGGACCCTCCACCCTCACCCATCACCTCCTACAGTGTCACCTCCCAGGACCCACCACCCTTACCCATCACCTCCTACAGCATCACCTCCCAGGACCCCACAACCCTCAACCATCACCTCCTACATCATTACCTCCCTGGACCCACCACACTCACCTATCACCTCCTACAGCATCACTCCCAGTACCTACCACCCTTGCCTATCACCTCCAGAAGTGTCACCTCCCAGGACTTGGAAAAGTCAACAGTCTCAATTTTAAAAAATAATCATATAGAACGCATAAAGGCAACAATAGAAAGGGAGGGTCCCCTCTGTAATTCTATGCCTCAAAGGTAACGCACTTTGAACAGCATGGGATACAGTCTTCCCATTTTTTATACACATAACAATTTATAATTTTTTCATAAATGCACTCATTCTAGCTGAACGCTTCTATTAGCTGTTTGTTTTCTCTCTCTCCCAGCCATTCAGCATGGCTGACTCTCCCGGCAGTTACCGCATCCTCTTCCCCACTGCATAACGTTGCACCATGTGGCAATTCAGTAATTACCCAATCCCCTGCTGTGGGCATCTGGGTATTCGCAAGTGTTCATCAACACAGCAACAAACAGTTCACCGAAACAGAACTGCATATGTCCAGTCATTTCATTAGAATACATTCCAGAAAGAAGGGGTCCCAGATCAAAGAGTTTTCCTATGGTACTTTCTGACGCAGGTCACAGCTGCCCCAGCGCTAGTGCAAGCCAATGCCCAGTTCCTCAGATTCTGCCAACCTGGCGGCAGCTTTTAATCCCTGCCAATGACAACCGGAAATGACGCTTATTTCCTGGTCTTCTGTCCCAGAGGCTGACTTGTTAAATGCATACCCAATAACCATCACTTGAGTTCTAAAATACTAATAATAATTTAAAAATAAAAATCACAACATCCTAGTTACTTTGAGTCAAAGATTTATTTCTAAGTTAAATTATGTAGTACTATTAATCTTTGCTGTAGAGTTAGCCATTATTTGTGAAATAAAACAGAAATTAAGGCATTTTTAACGCTCTAAAACAGGGCTACCTGATATAGTAGCCACTAGCCCAAGTAGCGATTAAAATTCAATTAATTAGAGCAAATGAAATTAAAAATTTGGATCCTAGGTTGCACAAGCCACATTTCAGATGCTCCATGGTGGCAAGTGGCCAGTGGCTACTATGTCGGACACGCAGTTCCAGGACTCGCCACCACTACAGAGTTCCGAGGCACAGGCTACTCTAGAAGCTGAAAGCTCTCCACTGAAACCCATAAAAAGGTGCCTTGCCCTCAAGAACTACGCCAGTGACCCCCATACGAAAAGTGCTCAAAAGCACTTTTTTAGTTCTCTGGCATGGATTTGCAATGACCCCCTTCCCAATGAACACCTAGTCTACCCAGCAACTGATGCCACGGGGACCCCTGTCCAGGAAGAAGTGGAGGGAAATTTACTAAGCTCAGGAACTCACATGGGGGGTGAGCTTATTATGGAATTCTCTGTCACCATTCTCAACAAAACAAATGCCACTGCCACCGCTATCTAAGAAATAAAACAAAGAGTTAGGACCCTGCCCTGCCTCAAGTGAAGTTTCTGTTTTCACATGTCACCAAACAGGAATGCCTGGCCCACAGAAGGGTGATCACAAAATAAAAAGTATAATTAAGAAGTATTTTTAAAGCCCTGGACATTCAGAATAGAATGTCTATAAAAATAAAACTAAGTAAATGCCATCCCAGGTTGAGTTAATCCTAAGATTAAAGCTGGCCTTAAAAGCAGGATCACATCCAGGAAGTTTAAGCCCTCTTGCAAACACTCCTTTTTTTTTTTTTTCCTACTCTTTGCCTATTTTTCTCTCCACCTTTTGCCAAACCTCTGACAGAGCCAGAAGATAGAAGAGGATAAAAGTTGCAACGCAGATTAGCAAGCCGCCACACTCTCAGCCCCAGGAGCCATCCCAGCCTCTTTAGTGCAGGAAAGTACCACTGTCACCTTCCCAGCTGATTCAGCCTGAGCCCCAAAGCCACAGCTCACAGCCAGGCGACTAATAGACATTTTGTAATCCCCCAAGAAGCCCAGTCACTGGAACCAGGTCATTTCCTCTTCCAAGAAAAAGGAGGCAATGTCATCTGGCAAATCAGAAGAGGGAAACTGAACCAATCGAAGAAGGGATAGAGGAGACAGGGATCAGAAGGAGATATCACGGGGGACAGTGAGTAAGAAAGGGGGGCAGAAATCATTTCCAGAGTAAGACTTTTTCCTCCAATCAGAGTTGGTTTGTACTGAAGCCCAACTGCAGAAACTCAGACATTAACAGACACCCCTTCAGTTCATTTTAGTAACATTGATTCTTCTTGGGGGAATTCCTTCAGCCCTAGGGTCCGGGGGGTGGGGTGGGGGGCAGGCATTCTTTAAATACTCCAATGCTTTTCTCTGACTCTGTGTGCTGTCATCTGGAAAGAGATTGGAGGACTTGCCCAGATAACTGCCCCATGGAGTAGGAAAATCTAGGACTTCACTAACCAAAGAAAAACTACGTCTACACAGTTTAATGGACATCCTGGGCCAAGAAAAAACAGGGCCACGCATGGAGGCAAAGGAAAGCCAAGACTCCAGAATTCACAAAGTGCCATGAAAGAAACAAGAGGAATAAGAATTTCCAAAACTGCTGCTTTCCTGGGGAGGAGAGAGTGAGCTTGTCACTCGGGCTGCTAGGGTGCGGAGTGGAGAGAAGGAGGGGAAGCCACTACTGACAGTGGGAAATGCCAGGTTTCCTAGCCTAACGACTATATGCAGAAGATTTAAAGCTGATCCTTAAATCTAAAACTTAAGTCTTACTTAATTCTTTAGTCCGGTGCCTAGCACAGCTCCCACTCTTTTCTTTAATGCAATTTTATTGAGATACACTGTCACACCATGTAATCCATCCAAAGTACACAATCAATGACCTACAGTACCACCATCATATAGTTGCACATTCATTGCCACAATCAATTTTAGAACATTTTCATTACTCCAAAATAAAGAAAAAATAAAAATTAAAAGGAACACTCAAAACATCCCATACCCCTTATCCCCCTCCTATTATTTATATATTCTTGTCTTTATTACTCATCTGCCCATACACTAGATAAAGGGAGTGTCAGTCACCAGGTTTTCACAATCACACAGTCACACCATAAAAGCTGTAAATTTATACAATCATCATGAAGAATAAAGGCTACTGGACTACAGTTCAACAGATTCAGGTATTTCCTTCTAGCTATTCTAAAACACTAGAAACTAAAAAGGAATACCTATATAATGCATAAGGTATGACCTCCAGAAGGACCTCTGGACTCTATTTGAACTCTCTTAGCCACTAAAACTTTATTTTGTTTCATTTCTTTTGGTCAAGAAGGCGTTCGCATTACCAAGATGCCAGTGCCAGGCTCATCCCTGGGAGTCAGGTCCCACGTTGCCAGGGAGACCCACACCCCTGGGAGTCATGTCCCAGGTAGCGGGGAGGGCGGCGAGTTTATCTGCAGCGTTGACTGCAGCTGCCACTCTTTAGGAGACAATGAATCTTTGTGTAATGTATGAAATCGCTTAATCGGCTAAACAGCAGGGATTTGGTGCACGAGTCCAACTCCGCAGGTTCCGCCGCGTTGGTCAGGCCCCCCCACCCCCATCTTCAACACCTCGCCCGGGGGGGGCACCCTGGAGAAAGAGGATTCGGTTCGGGGAAAAGGACTTACAAAAAGGCTGCAGGATGGGTGAGCGCGTTTGCGGCACAAGCAGCACTCACTAGGGACCGACCCGGCTGGCTCCAGCGACGCCGGCCGCCTGCGAGAGCCGCGCTTCCCCGGGCGGGAGGAGGCCGGCGCCCCCCCTCGCCGATCGCTCGCGGAAGAGGACCCGTCCTCGGCGGCCGGCAGGGCCAGGGGGACCGGGCCCGCACGTGCGCCCGGAGCGCGCCGTACACCCAGCCGGGGGAGGGAAGCCCCTCTCCCGCTCCACGGGCCACCGCAGCCGCGGAAGCCTCCACCAGGCGCCCCGGCCCCGGCTCCGAGAGGGGCGCAGCCACCCGGGCGGCGCACCGCACTCTCCCCCCCGGGCCTCACCTGCTCCGGGCCGCGGAGGCTGTCCCTGGGGGCTCCCAGCAGCGCGCACAGCTCCAGCAGCCCCGAGGGCAGCGACAGCTGCTGCGGCGCGGCCTCCGCCATGGCTCCTCCGCCGCCCGCGGGCCGCACCCGGCTCGGGGCCTCGTGCCCGTCCGGGCTCCCGCCCCGCGTCCCGGCCGCCGCCGCCGCCGCCCGCCAGGCCCCACAGCGCGTCCGCCGGGCCCGGAGCGCCTCCCGCGCGGCCTGCGGGGCGGGGCCTGGGCGGGGCCTGAGGGGGCGGGGCCACGTGCGGGGCGGGCGCGAGGCGGTGGTTTCCGAACCTGCCCCGCGGGTCCTAGCGCGTGCGCGGTTGGTGCGCGCGCAGCTCCCTCCGCCGCCCGCGGCCGCCGGGTCCCTGGGGAAGCCGTGAGGGCTCGGCGGGGTCCTCAGGTGGCCGCAGCCCCCGAGACTCAGGGGTCCCCTGCTCCCGCAAGCCCCCGCCCCGCGCAGAAGTTGGTCGGGAGGACCCTGGAGAGGATGCACGGGCAAAGGCCGCCCCGCCGCCGCCGCCTCCAGGAAGCCTTCCGGCGCCCGGGACCGCGGAGAGGGTCGGGTGTGGACAGCCGGGAGAAGCCGGCGGGGACGGGGGTGGGAAGTTCCATTCCAGGCCAGCAACTCAGCCTGGTTAACGCAAAGCTGACCAGGGCCAGGAATGGGTTGAGTAAAATTCAACAGAAACGGGGCGGGGTGGGCGCTGCTAGAACCGAGGGCAGGAAGCCCCGAGACTGAAGAGGGGCCCAGGCGGGGTCAGGGTCCTGCCCGGGCCAGCTCCACGCCTGATCTGATCGCTCGTGGGCCGTGAGCTTCCCCCAGCCCCGGGCCGCCCTGTGGAGCCGAGGGGAGGCCGGGCTGTGGAGCCCTAACCTTCTGGGGCTCTCACCTGCCTTGCCCGTTTGCTGAGTTTACAAAGCAAGAAGCAGGTCCTGGCCCCGGCCCTGCCCCCCAGCCCGCCTGGGGCCAATCCCTCCCCTGCAAACTCAGCTGTAAACCGGGGTCCTAGGGAAGGATTCCAAAGATTTTTCTAGAATATGTAAATCTGTTTAAAACACATACACACCTTGAAATGTTTAATTAAAATGGCACTCTGTCATCAGCGTAAGAAAAGTGACAGTAACTACAATGCAGTGTCACACTCCAAAGGATGGAGGCGGTGGCCTGGAGGCCTTGGGAATCCTTTCATCCTCGTGTGGAGATGCCCGGGCCACTGACCCAGCCTGACTCCCGTTGTGTTTCACTGATTGAGTCCCTGGCCGTCCCTGGTTCTCACTGGCCCTCACTTGCTTCCGTGGCCTGCCTGGCGGGGTGAGTGCACCTTAATAGGGCTGTGACAATAAGCCACTAAAATCCCTGACTTCAAAAGAGAAGGATGGATTTTGTGCATACTTGTCTGGCTCCTTCCTGGTTCTTGGCAGCCTCGGTGGGGCCTGAGTCCCTTACCTGCCCGGGAGAGAGGCTGGTAGTCACCAGCTACTGCCCCGGAAGGAGGCCCGACCTTGAACTCACAGCCGTGGGCCTGAGGTGGGCTCCTGGTTATTGGCTGTGCAAGCTGGCAGGCCCCTGAACAGCCGCGAGCCGCAGCTTCCTGTTTGTTCAAGAACGGCGCTGCAGGGCTGTGGCCAGGCTCTCTCCAGGGACAGTCAGGCTTCCGCAAAGCAGCTGTCCCTTGTCCTCAGAGAGTGGCATGCTTTAGGCCCCGCACTGGAGTGGAATGGCTGGGGCTGCTCGTTTTCTTCTCTCTAGGCCTCGCTCTCATCACCCTTAAGCTGAGGGAGGTGGACTGTGGCCGCCCAGGGCCTCCTAAACCCTTCCCTGCGCCTTTTAATAAATTCCATCGCTCACACTGCAGACATTTCCAAAGCGCCCATATCAAGCCTTGCCCTGTCCTTGAGAAATTGCTGAGTGGTTGAAGATCTAAGGTGGAGATAAGTCGGTAGAAAAGCCACTTAAGAGTCATGGGGAGGCAGACGATGTAGACAAGGGGACCCAGAGCAGAAGGG